>NW_028227856.1:0-64752 GCF_978045245.1 Mus caroli | reverse complement strand
AAGTCGAAAAATGAGAAAATCACACTGTAGGACTTGGAATAAGATGAGAAACCCTGAAAAAGTTGAAAAATGAGAAAATCACAATGTAGAAGATGGAATATGGTGAGCAATCCTGAAAAAGTCAAAAAAATGAGAAAATCACACTGTGGAACCTGGAATATGGTGAGAAACTCTGAAAAAGGCGAAAAATTGGAAAAATCACACTCTAGGACTTGGAATATGATGAGAAACCCTGAAAAAGTCAAAAATGAGAAAATCAGACTGTAGTAGCTGGAATATGGTGAGAAACATTGAAAAAGTCTCAAAATGAGAAAATCACACAGTTGGACCTGCAATATGGTGAGAAACACTGAAACAGTCGAAAAATAAGAAAATCAAACTTGTAGTACCTGCAATTTGGTGAGAAACCCTAAAAAATTCCAAAATGAGAAAATCACACTGTAGGATTTAGAATATGATGAGAAACCGTGAAAAAAGTCAAAAAATGAGAAAAATACACTGTAGAAGCTGGAATATGTTGAGTAAACCCTGAAAAAGTCGAAAAATGAGAAAATCACACTTGTAGAACCTCCAATATGGTGAGAAACCCTGAAAAAGTCGAAAAATGAGAAAATCACACTGTAGGACCTGGAATATGTTGAGAAACCCTGAAAAAGTCTTAAAATGAGAAAATCACACTGTAGGACTTGGAATAAGATGAGAAACCTAAAAATGTCGAAAAATGAGAAAAATACACTGAAGGAGTTGGAATATGTTGAGAAACCCTGAAAAAGTCTTAAAATGAGAAAATCACACGGTAGGACCTGGAATATGGTGAGAAACTCTGAAAAAGTCGAAAAAAGAGAAAATCACACTCTAGGACTTGGAATATGATGAGAAACCCTGAAAAGTCAAAAAATGAGAAAATCACACTGTAGTACCTGGAATATGGTGAGAAACCCTGAAAAAGTTTAAAAATGAGAAAATCAAACAGTAGGACCTGGAATATGGTGTGAAACCCTGAAAGATCGAAAAATAAGAAAATCAAACTTGTAGTACCTGCAATATGGTGAGAAAACCTGAAAAAGTCAAAAATGAGAAAATCACAATATAGGACTTGGAATAAGATGAGAAACCGTGAAAAAGACAAAAAATGACAAAAACACACTGTAGGAGCTGGAATATGGTGAGAAACCCTAAAAAAGTCCAAAAATAAGAAATTCACACTTGTAGGACTTGCAATATGGTGAGAAACCCTGAAAAAGTCGAAAAATGAGAAAATCACACTGTAGGACTTGGAATAAGATGAGACACCATGAAAAAGTCAAAAAATGAGAAAATTTCACTGTAGGACTTGGAATAAGATGAGAAACCCTGAAAAAGTTGAAAAATGAGAAAATCACAATGTAGAAGATGGAATATGGTGAGCAATCCTGAAAAAGTCAAAAAATGAGAAAATCACACTGTAGGACCTGGAATATGGTGAGAAACTCTGAAAAAGTCGAAAAAAGAGAAAATCACACTCTAGGACTTGGAATATGATGAGAAACCCTGAAAAAGTCAAAAAAATGAGAAAATCACACTGTAGTACCTGGAATATGGTGAGCAACCCTGAAAAAGTCTAAAAATGACAAAAACACACTGTAGGAGCTGGAATATGGTGAGAAACCCTAAAAAAGTCCAAAAATAAGAAATTCACACTTGTAGGACTTGCAATATGGTGAGAAACCCTGAAAAAGTCGAAAAATGAGAAAATCACGCAGTAGTACCTGGAATATGGTGAGAAACACTGAAAAAGTCTTAAATGAGAAAATCACACTGTAGGACCTGGAATATGGTGAGAAAACTCTGAAAATGTCGAAAAATAAGAAATTCACACTTGTAGGACCTGCAATATGGTGAGAAACCCTGATAAGTTAAAAAATGAGAAAATCAAACTGTAGAAGATGGAATATGGTGAGCAATCCTGAAAAAGTCAAAAATGAGAAAATCACACTGTGGAACCTGCAATATGGTGAGAAACACTGAAAAAGTCTTAAAATGAGAAAATCACACTGTAGGACCTGGAATATGGTGAGAAACCCTGAAAAAGTCAAAAAATGAGAAAATCACACTGTAGGACTTGGAATAAAATAATAAACCGTGAAAAAGACAAAAAATGACAAAAGTACACGGTAGGAGATGGAATATGGAGAGAAACCGTTAAAAAGTAGAAAAATAAGATATACACACTTGTAGGACATGCAATATGGTGAGAGACCCTGAAAAACTCTTAAAATGAGAAAATCACACTGTAGTACCTGGAATATGGTGAGAAACCCTGAAAAAGTCCAAAAATAAATTCACAGGTGTAGGACCTGCAATATGGTGAGAAACCCTGAAAAAGTCGAAAAATGAGAAAATCACACTGTAGGACTTGGAATAAGATGAGAAACCCTGAAAAGTTAAAAAATGAGAAAATCACAATGTAGAAGATGGAATATGGTGAGCAATCCTGAAAAAGTCAAAAAATGAGAAAATCACACTGTGGAACCTGGAATATGGTGAGAAACTCTGAAAAAGGCGAAAAATTGGAAAAATCACAGTCGAGGACTTGGAATATGATGAGAAACCCTGAAAAAGTCAAAATGAGAAAATCAGACTGTAGTAGCTGGAATATGGTGAGAAACATTGAAAAAGTCTCAAAATGAGAAATCACACAGTTGGACCTGCAATATGGTGAGAAACACTGAAACAGTCGAAAAATAAGAAAATCAAACTTGTAGTACCTGCAATATGGTGAGAAACCCTAAAAAATTCCAAAAATGAGAAAATCAAACTGTAGGATTTAGAATATGATGAGAAACCGTGAAAAAGTCAAAAAATGATTAAAATACACTGTAGAAGCTGGAATATGGTGAGTAAACCCTGAAAAAGTCGAAAAATAAGAAAATCACACTTGTAGAACCTCCAATATGGTGAGAAACCCTGAAAACGTCGAAAAATGAGAAAATCACACTGTAGGACCTGGAATATGTTGAGAAACCCTGAAAAAGTCTTAAAATGAGAAAATCACACTGTAGGACTTGGAATAAGATGAGAAACCCTAAAAAAGTCGAAAAATGAGAAAAATACACTGAAGGAGTTGGAATATGTTGAGAAACCCTGAAAAAGTCTTAAAATGAGAAAATCACATGGTAGGACCTGGAATATGGTGAGAAACTCTGAAAAAGTCGAAAAAAGAGAAAATCACACTCTAGGACTTAGAATATGATGAGAAACCCTGAAAAAGTCAAAAAATGAGAAAATCACACTGTAGTACCTGGAATATGGTGAGAAACCCTGAAAAAGTCTAAAAATGAGAAAATCAAACAGTAGGACCTGGAATATGGTGAGAAACCCTGAAAGATCGAAAAATAAGAAAATCAAAGTTGAAGTACCTGCAATATGGTGAGAAACCCTGAAAAAGTCAAAAAATGAGAAAATCACAATATAGGACTTGGAATAAGATGAGAAACCGTGAAAAAGACAAAAAATGACAAAAACACACTGTAGGAGCTGGAATATGGTGAGAAACCCTGAAAAAGTCCAAAAATAAGAAATTCACACTTGTAGGACCTGCAATAATGTGAGAAACCCTGAAAAAGTCGAAAAATGAGAAAATCACACTGTAGGACTTGGAATAAGATGAGAAACCGTGAAAAAGAAAAAAAAATGACAAAAACACACTGTAGGAGCTGGAATATTGTGAGAAACCCTGAAAAAGTTCAAAAATAAGAAATACACACTTATAGGATATGCAATATGGTGAGAGACCCTGAAAAAGTCTTAATATTAGAAAATCACACTGTAGGACTTGGGATATGGTGAGAAACCCTGAAAAACATGAAAAATTAGAAAATCAAACTGTAGGACCCGGAATATGCTGAGAATCCCTGAAAAATTCGAAAAATGCAAAAATCACAGTATAGGACTTGGAATATGATGAGAAACCCTGAAAAATCCAAAAATAAGAAATTCACACTTGTAGGACCTGCAATATAGTGAGAAACCCTGAAACAGTCGAAAAATGAGAAAATCACACTGTAGAAGATCGAGTATGGTGAGCAACCCTGAAAAATTCAAAAAATTAGAAAAATCACACTGTAGAACCTGGAATATGTTGAGAAACTCTGAAAAAGTCAAAAAATTAGAAAAATCAGACTGTAGGGCTTGGAATATGATGAGAAACCCTGAAAAAGACGAAAAATGAGAAAAATCACACAATAGGATCTGCAGTATGGTGAGAAACACTGAAACAGTCGAAAAATAAGAAAATCAAACTTGTAGTACCTGCAATATGGTGAGAAACCCTGAAAAATTCCAAAAATGAGAAAATCACACTGTAGGATTTGGAATATGATGAGAAACCGTGAAAAAGTCAAAAAATGAGAATAATACACTGTAGGAGCTGGAATATGATGAGAAACCCTGAAAGAGTCGAAAAATAAGAAAACCACACTTGTAGGACCTCCAATATGGTGAAAAACCCTGAAAAAGTCGAAAAATGAGAAAATCACACTGTAGGACCTGGAATATGTTGAGAAACCCTGAAAAAGTCTTAAAATGAGAAAATCACACTGTAGGACTTGGAATAAGATGAGAAACCTAAAAAAGTCGAAAAATGAGAAAAATACACTGAAGGAGTTGGAATATGTTGAGAAACCCTGAAAAAGTCGAAAAATAAGAAAACCACACTTGTAGGACCTCCAATATGGTGAAAAACCCTGAAAAAGTCGAAAAATGAGAAAATCACAGTGTAGGACCTGAAATATGGTGAGAAACCCTGAAAAAGTCGAAAAATGAGAAAATCACGCAGTAGGTCCTGAAATTTGGTCAGAAACACTGAAAAAGTGTAAAATAAGAAAATCACACTGTAGTACCTGGAATATGGTGAGAAACCCTGAAAAAGTCTTAAAATGAGAAAATCACACTTTAGGACATGGAATATGGTGAGAAACCTTGAAAAAGTCAAAAATGAGAAAAATCAAACTGTAGTAAAAGGAATATGGTGATAAAATCTGAAAAAGTTGAAAAATTAGAAAAATCACACTCTAGGACTTGGAATAAGATGAGAAACCCTGAAAAAGTCAAAAAATGAGAAAATCACACTGTAGGACTTGGAATATGATGAGAAACCCTGAAAAAGTCAAAAAATGAGAAAATCACACTGTAGGACTTGGAATAAAATAATAAACCGTGAAAAAGACAAAAAATGACAAAAGTACACGGTAGGAGATGGAATATGGAGAGAAACCGTTAAAAAGTAGAAAAATAAGATATACACACTTGTAGGACATGCAATATTGTGAGAGACCATGAAAAAGTCTTAAAATGAGAAAATCACACTGTAGTACCTGGAATATGGTGAGAAACCCTGAAAAAGTCCAAAAATAAGAAATTCACACGTGTAGGACCTGCAATATGGTGAGAAACCCTGAAAAAGTCAAAAAATGAGAAAATCACACTGTAGGACTTGGAATAAGATGAGACAACCTGAAAAAGTCAGAAAATGAGAAAATTTCACTGTAGGACTTGGAATAAGATGAGAAACCCTGAAAAAGTTGAAAAATGAGAAAATCACAATGTAGAAGATGGAATATGGTGAGCAATCCTGAAAAAGTCAAAAAATGAGAAAATCACACTGTGGAACCTGGAATATGGTGAGAAACTCTGAAAAAGTCGAAAAATTGGAAAAATCACACTCTAGGACTTGGAATATGATGAGAAACCCTGAAAAAGTCAAAAATGAGAAAATCAGACTGTAGTAGCTGGAATATGGTGAGAAACATTGAAAAAGTCTCAAAATGAGAAAATCACACAGTTGGACCTGCAATATGGTGAGAAACACTGAAACAGTCGAAAAATAAGAAAATCAAACTTGTAGTACCTGCAATATGGTGAGAAACCCCTGAAAAATTCCAAAAATGAGAAATTCACACTGTAGGATTTAGAATATGATGAGAAACCGTGAAAAAGTCAAAAAATGAGAAAAATACACTGTAGAAGCTGGAATATGGTGAGTAAACCCTGAAAAAGTCGAAAAATAAGAAAATCACACTTGTAGAACCTCCAATATGGTGAGAAACCCTGAAAAAGTTGAAAAATAAGAAAATCACACTTGTAGAACCTCCAATATGGTGAGAAACCCTGAAAAAGTCTAAAAATGAGAAAATCACACTGTAGGACCTGGAATATGGTGAGAAACCCTGAAAGATCGAAAAATAAGAAAATCAAACTTGTAGTACCTGCAATATGGTGAGAAATCCTGCAAAAGGCAAAAAATGAGAAAATCACAATATAGGACTTGGAATAAGATGAGAAACCGTGAAAAAGACAAAAAATGACAAAAACACACTGTAGGAGCTGGAATATGGTGAGAAACCCTAAAAAAGTCCAAAAATAAGAAATTCACACTTGTAGGACTTGCAATATGGTGAGAAACCCTGAAAAAGTCGAAAAATGAGAAAATCACGCAGTAGTACCTGGAATATGGTGAGAAACACTGAAAAATTCATACTTGTAGGACCTGCAATATGGTGAGGGCTCAACAATTAACAGCATTGTCTCCTCTTCCAGAGAACCTGGGATCAACTATCAGCCACTATATGGTGGCCCATCTCCAGTTCCCCGGGATCAGACAGACAGACAGACAGAGTTAAGGAACGCAGGCCTGCCTGGACTTTCTTTTTTTCTTATCATTTTTAAAAAATGATTATTTATTTATTTATTTATTTATTAGATATAAGTACATGGTAGCAGTCTTCAGACACTCCAGAAGACGGTGTCAGATTCTGGACAATCTAAATCCCTCTTATGGTCTGCATACAGGTACATAAACACAGCCTCACATATACTTCTAAAAATTTAAGATGGGTGGGGCCACTTTACTGCTCAAAAATTAACAGCATTGTCTCCTCTTCCAGAGAACCTGGGTTCAACTACCAGCAACTATATGGTGGCCCATCTCCAGTTCCAGGGGATCAGACAGACAGACAGACATACAGACAGATAGAGATAAGGATGGCAGGCCTGCCTGGTCTTTCTTTCTTTCTTATCCTTTTTAAGAAATGTTTATTTATTTATTAATGTATATTAGATATAAGTACACTGTAGCTGTCTTCAGACACTGAGGAAGAGGGTGTCAGATTCTGGAGAATCTAAATCCCTCTTATGGACTGCAAATGATGTACATAAGCACAGACTCACAATTACTTCCAAAAATTTAAAGATGTGTGGGGCCACTGAAAGGGCTCAACAATTAACAGCATTGTCTCCTCTTCCAGAGAACCTGGGATCAACTACCAGCAACTATGTAATGGCCCATCTCCAGTTCCAGGGGATCAGACAGACAGACAGACAGACAGACAGACTAGAATGGCAGGCCTGTCTGGTTTTTCATTCTTTCTTATCCTTTTTAAAACATCTTTCTTTCTTTCTTTCTTTCTTTCTTTCTTTCTTTCTTTCTTTCTTTCTTTCTTTCTTTCTTTCTTTCTTTCTTTATTTATTAGATATAAGTACACTGTAGATGTCTTCAGACACTCCAGAAGAGGGTATCAGTTTCTGGAGAATCTAAATCCCTCTTATGGTCTGCATACAATGTACATAAACACAGCCTCACATATACTTCTAAAAATTTAAAGATGGGTGGGGCCACTTTACTGCTCAAAAATTAACAGCATTGTCTCCTCTTCCAGAGAACCTGGGATCAACGACCAGCAACTATATGGTGGCCCATCTCTAGTTCCAGGGGATCAGACAGACAGACTGACAGACAGAGATAAGGATGGCAGGCCTACCTGGTCTTTCTTTCCTTCTTATCCTTTAAAAAAAATATTTATTTATTTATTTATGTATGTATTTATTAGATATAAGTACACAGTAGCTGTCTTCAGACACTCCAGAAGAGGGTGTCAGATTACGGAGAATCTAAATCCCTCTTATGGTCTGCATATGATGTATATAAACACAGCCTCACATATACTTCTAAAAATTTAAAGATGGGTGGGGCCACTTAAAGGGCTCAACAAATACCAGCATTGTCTCCTCTTCCAGAGAACCTGGGATCAACTACCAGCAAAAATATGGTGGCGCATCTCCAGTTTCAGGGGATCAGATAGACAGATAGACAAACAGACAAGGAAGGCAGGCCTGCTTGGTTTTATTTCTTTCTTATCCTTTTTAAAACATGTTTATTTATTTATTTATGTATTTATTAGATATAAGTACACTCTAGCTGTCTTCAGACACTCCAGAAGAGGGTGTCAGATTCTGAAAAATCTAAATCCCTCTTATGGTCTGCATATGATGTACATAAACACAGCCTCACAAATTCTTCTAAAAATTTAAAGATGGGTGGGGCCACTGAAAGGGCTCAAAAATTAACAGCATTGTCTCCTCTTGCAGAGAAACTGGGATCAACTACCAGCAACTATATGGTGGCCCATCTCCAGTTCCAGGGTATCAGACAGACAGACAGATAGACAGAGATAAGGATGGCAGGCCTGCCTGGTCTTTCTTTCTTTCTTTCTTATCCTTTTTTAAAAATGTTTATTTATTTATTTATTTATTTATTTATTTATTTATTTATTTATTAGATATAAGTACACTGTAGTTGTCTTCAGTCACTCCAGAAGAGGGTGTCAGATTCTGGAGAATATAAATCCCTCTTATGGTCTGCATATGATGTACATAAACACAGAGTCACATATAGTTCTAAAAATTTAAAGATGGGTGGGGACCCAGAAAGGGCTCAATAATTAACAGCATTGACTCCTCTTCCAGAGAACCTGGGATCAACAATGAGCAACTATATGGTGGCCCATCTTTCGTTCCAGTGGATCAGACAGACAGACAGACAGACAGAGATAAGGATGGCAGGCCTGCCTGGTCTTTCTTTTTTTCTTATCCTTTTTAAAAAATGTTTCTTTATTTATGTATGTATTTATTTATTTATTTATTTATTTATTTATTTATTTATTTATTTATGTATTTATTAGATATAAGTACAATGTAGCTGTCTTCAGACACTCCAGAAGAGGGTGTCAGAATCTGGAGAATCTAAATCCCTCGTATGGTCTGCATATGATGTACATAAACACAGCCTCACATATACTTCTAAAAATTTAAAGATGGGTGGGGCTACTGAAAGGGCTCAACAACTAACAGCATTGTATCCTCTTCCAGAGTACCTGGGATCTACTACCAGCAACTATATGGTGGCCCATCTCCAGTTCCAGGGGATCTGACAGATAGAGAGACAGACAGACAGACAGACAGACAAGGTGGCAGGCCTGCCTGGTCTTTCTTTCTTTCTTATCCTTTTTAAAAATGTTTATTAATTTATGTATGTATTTATTAGATAAAAGTACACGGTAGCAGTCTTCAAACACACCCGAAGAGGGTTTCAGATTCTGGAGAATCTATATCCCTCTTATGATCTGCATATGATGTACATAAACACAGCCTCACATATACCTCTAAAAACTTAAAGATGTGTGGGGCCACTGAAAGGGCTCAACAATTAACAGCATTGTCTCCTCTTCCAGAGAACCTGGGATCAACTACCAGCAATTATATGGTGGCCCATCTCCAGTTCCGGGGATCAGACAGACAGACAGACAGACAAGGATGGCAGGCCTGCCTGGTCTCTCTTTCTTTATTATCCTTTTCAAAAAATGTTTATTTGTTTATTTATGAATTTATTAGATATAATTACACTGTAGCTGTCTTCAGACACTCCAGTAGAGGGTGTCAGATTCTGGAGAATCTAAATCCTTGTTATGGTCTGCATATGATATACATAAACAGAGACTCACATATACTTCTAAAAATTTAAAGATGGGTGGGACCACTGAAAGGGCTCAACAATTAACAGCATTATCTCCTCTCCAGAGAACCTGGGATCAACTACCATCAACTATATGGTGGCCCATCTCCAGTTCCAGGGGATCAGACAGACAGACAGAGAAACAGACAAGGATAAGGATGGCATGCCTGCCTGGCTTTCTTTCTTTCTTATCCATTTTTAAAAATGTTTATTTATTTATTTATTTATGTATTTATTTATTTATTTATTTATTTATGTATTTTTTAGATATAAGTACACTGTAGCTCTCTTCAGACACTCCAGTAGAGGGTGTCAGATTCTGGAGAATCTAAATCCCTCTTATGGTCTGCATATGATGTACATAAACACAGCCTCACATATACTTCTAAAAATTTAAAGATGGGTGGGGCCACTGAAAGGGCTCAATAATTAAGAGCATTGTCTCCTCTTCCAGAGAACCTGGGATCAACTACAAGCAACTATATGGTTGCCCATCTCCAGTTCCAGGGGATCAGACAGAGAGACAGACAGACAGACAGAGATAAGGAAGGAAGGACTGCCTGGTCTTTCTTTCTTTCTTATCCTTTTTAAAAAATGTTTATTTATTTATTTATTTATTTATTTATGTATTTATTAGATATAAGTACACTGTAGCTATCTTCAGACACTCCAGAAGAGGGTGTCATATTCTGGAGAATCTAAATCCCTCTTATTGTCTGCATATGATGTACATAAACACAGCCTCACATACACCTCTAAAAATTTAAAGATGAGTGGGGCCACTGAAAGGGCTCAACAATTAACAGCATTGTCTCCTCTTCCAGAGAACCTGGGATCAACTACCAGCAACTATATGGTGGCCCATCTCCAGTTCCAGGAGATCAGAAAGACAGACAGACAGACAGAGAAAAGGATGGCAGGCCCTGCCTGGTCTTTCTTTTTTTCTTATCATTTTTTTTAAATATTTATTTATTTATTTATTTATTTATTTATTTATTTATTTATTAGACATAAGTACACTGTAGCTGTCTTCAGACACTCCAGAAGAGGGTGTCAGATTCTGGAGAATCTAAATCCCTCTTATAGTCTGCCTATGATGTACATGAACACAGCCTCACATATACTTATAAAAATTTAAAGATGGGTGGGGCCACTGAAAGGGCTCAAAAATTAACAGCATTGTCTCCTCTTCCAGAGAACCTGGGATCAACTACCAGCAACTATATGGTGGCCCATCTCCAGTTCCAGGCGATCAGACAGACAGACAGACATACAGACAAGGATGGCAGGCCTTCTGGTTTTTATTTCTTTCTTATCCGTTTAAAAAGGTTTATTTATTTATTTATGAATTTATTATATATAAGTACACTGTAGCTGTCTTCAGACACTCAGGAAGAGGGTGTCAGATTCTGGAGAATCTAAGTCCCTCTTATGATATGCATATGATGTACATACAAACAGCTTCACATTTATTTCTAAAAATTTAAAGATGGGTGGGGCCACTGTGAGGGCTCAACAATTAACAGCATTGTCTCCTCTTCCAGAGAACCTGGGATCAACTACCAGCAACTATATGGTGGCCCATCTCCAGATCCAGGGGATCAGAGAGACAGACAGACAGACAGACAGACAAGGATGGCAGGCCTGCCTGGTTTTTCTTTCTTTCTTATCCTTTTTAAAACATGTTTATTTATTTATTTATGTATTTATTAGATATAAGTACACTGTAGCTGTCTTCAGACACTCCAGAAGAGGGTATCAGATTCTGGAGAATATAAATCCCTCTTATGGTCTACATACAATGTACATAAACACAGCCTCACATATACTTCTAAAAATTTAAAGATGTGTGGGGCCACTGAAAGGGCTCAACAATTAACAGCATTGTCTCCTCTTCCAGAGAACCTGGGATTAAACTACCAGCAACTATGTGGTGGCCCATCTCCAGTTCCAGGGGATCAGACAGACAGACAGACAGACAGACAGACAGACAGAGATAAGGATGGCAGGCCTGCTAGTCTTTCTTTTTTTCTTATCCTTTTTAAAAAATGTTTATTTATTTATTTATTTATTTATTTATTTATTTATTTATTTATTTATTTATTTATTTATTTATTAGATATAAGTACACTGTAGCTGTCTTCAGACACTCCAGAAGAGGGTATCAGATTCTGGAGAATCTAAATACGTCTTATGGTCTGCATATGATGTACATAACACAGCCTCACATATATTTCTAAATATTTAAAGATGTGTGGGGCCACTGAAAGGGCTCAACAATTAACAGCATTGTCTCCTCTTCCAGAGAACCTGGTTCAACTACCAGCAACTATATGGTGGCCCATCTCCAGTTCCAGGGAATCAGACAGACAGACAGACAGACAGATATAAGGATGGAAGGCCTGCCTGGATTTTCTTTCTTTATTATCCTTATTTAAAAATGTTTATTTGTTTATTTATGTATTTATTAGACATAAGTACAGTGTAGCTGTCTTCAGACACTCCAGAAGAGGGTGTCATATGCTGGAGAATCTAAATCCCTCTTATGGTCTGCATTTGATGTACATAAACATAGCCTCACATATACTTCTAAAAATTTAAAGATGATTGGGGCCACTGAAAGGGCTCAACAATTAACAGCATTGTCTCCTTTTCCAGAGAACCTCGCATCAACTACCAGCAACTATATGGTGTCCCATCTCCAGTTACAGGGGATCAGACAGACAGACAGACAGACAGAAAGTGATAAGGATGGCAGGCCTGCATGGTCTTTCTTTCTTTCTTCTCCGTTTAAAAAAAATGTTTATTTATTTATTTTTATTTATTTATTTATTTATTTATTTATTTTTAATGTATTTATTAGATATAAGTACACAATACTTGTCTTCAGACACTCCAGAAGAGGTTGTCAGATTCTGGAAAATCTAAATCCCTCTTATGGTCTGCATATGATGTACATAAACACAGCCTCACATATACTTCTAAAAATTTAAAGATGGGTGGGGCCACTAAAAGGGATCAACAATTAACAGCATTGTCTCCTCTTCCAGAGAACCTGGGATCAATAACCAGTAATTATATGGTGGCCCATCTCCAGTTCCAGGGGATCAGACAGACACACAGACAGACAGACAGAGATAAGGATGGCAGGCCTGCCTGGTCTTTCGTTCTTTCTTATCATTTTAAAAAAGGTTTATTTATTTATTTATGTATTTATTAGATATAAGTACACTATAGCTATCTTCAGACACTCCAGAAGTGGGTGTTTGATTCTGCAGAACGTAAATCCCATTTATGTTCTGCATATGATGTACATAAACACAGCCTCACATATTCTTCTAAAAATTTAAAGATGGTTGGGGCCACTGAAAGGAACCAACAATTAACAGCATTGTCTCCTCTTCCAGAGAACCTGGGATCAACTACCTGCAACTATATGTTGGCCCATCTCCAGTTTCAGGGGATCAGACAGACAAACAGACAGACAGAAAGACAGAGATAAGGATGGCAGGCCTGCCTGGTCTTTCTTTCTTTCTTATCCTTTTTAAAAAATGTTTATTTATTTATTTATGTATTTTTTAGATATAAGTACACTGTAGCTGTCTTCAGACACTCCAGAAGAGGGTGTCAGATTCTGGAGAATCTAAATCCCTCTTATGGTCTGCATATGATGTACATAAACACAGCCTCACATATACTTCTAAAAATTTAAAGATGGGTGGGGTCACTAAAGAAAGGGCTCAAAAATTAACAGCATTGTCTCCTCTTCCAGAGAACCTGGGATGAACTACCAGCAACTATATGGTGGCCCATCTCCAGTTCCAGGGTATCAGATAGACAGACAGACAGACAGAGATAAGGATGGCAGGCGTGCCTGGTCTTTCTTTCTTTATTATACTGTTGAAAAAATGTTTATTTATTTATTTATTTATTTTTATTTATGTATTTATTAGATATAAGTACACTGTAGCTGTCTTCAGACACTCTAGAAGAGGGTCTCATCTTCTGGAGAATCTAAATCCCTCTTATGGTCTTCATATGATGTACATAAACACAGCCTCACATATACTTCTAAAAATTTAAAGATGGTTGGGCCCACTGAAAGGGCTCAACCATTAACAGCATTGTCTCTTCTTCCAGAGAACGTGGGATCAACTACCAGCAACTATATGGTGGCCCATCTCAAGTTCCAGGGGATAAGACAGACAGACAGACAGACAGAGATAAGGATGGCAGGCCTGCCTGATTTTTCTTTCTTTCTTATCCTTATAAAAAAATGTTTATTTATTTGTTTATTTATTTATTTATTTATTTATTTATTTATCAGATATAAGTACACTGTAGCTGTCTTCAGACTCTCCAGAAGAGGGTGTCAGATTCTGGAGAATCTATATCCCTCTTATGGTCTGCATATGATGTATATGAACACAGCCTCACATATACTTCTAAAAATTTAAAGATGGGTGGGGCCACTGAAAGGGCTCAAAAATTAACAGCATTGTCTCCTCTTCCAGAGAACCTGGGATCAACTACCAGCAACTATATGGTGGCCCATCTCGAGTCCAAGGGGATCAGACAGACTGTAGACAGACAGAAAGACAGACAGAGATAAGGATGGCAGGCCTGCCTGGTCTTTCCTTCTTTCTTATCCTGTTTAAAAAATGTTTATTTATTTATTTATTTATTTATTTATTTATTTATTTATTTATTTATTTATTTAATATAAGTACACTGTAGCTGTCTTCAGACACTCCAGAAGAGGGTGTCAGATTCTGGAGAATCTAAATCACATTTATGGTCTGCATAAGATGTACATAAACACAGCCTCACATATACTTCTAAATATTTAAAGATGGGTGGCGCCACTGAAAGGGCTCAACAATTAACAGCATTGTATCCTCTTCCAGAGAACCTGGGATCAACTACCAGCAACACTATGGTGGCCCATCTACAGTTCCAGGGTATCAGACAGACAGACAAACAGACAGACAGAGATAAGGGTGGCAGGCCTGCCCGGTCTTTCTTACTTTCTTATCCTTTTAAAAAAATGTTTATTTATTTATTTATTTATTCATTTATTTAATTATTTATTTATTTATTTATGTATTTATTAGATATAAGTAAACTGTAGCTGTCTTCAGACACTCCAGAAGAGGGTGTCAGATTCTGGAGAATCTAAATCCCTCTTATGGTCTGCATATGATGTACATAAACACAGCCTCACATAAACTTCTAAAATTTTAAAGATGGGTGGAGCCACAGAAAGGGCTCAACAATTAACAGCATTGTCTCCTCTTCCAGAGAACCTTGGATAAACTACCAGCAACTATATGGTGGCCCATCTCCAGTTCTAGGGTATCACACAGACAGACAGACAGACAGAGATAAGGGTGGCAGGCTTGCCTGGTCTTTCTTTCTGTCTTATCCTTTTTTAAAAATGTTTATTTATTTATTTATTTATTTATTTATTTATTTATTTATTTATGTATTTATTAGATATAAGTACACTGTAGCTGTCTTCAGAAAATACAGAAGAGGGTGTCAGATTCTGGAGAATCTAAATCCCTCTTATGGTCTGCATATGATGTACATAAACACAGCCTCACATACCCTTCTAAAAATTTAAAGATGGGTGGGGCCACTGAAAGGGCTCAACAATTAACAGCATTGTCTCCTCTTCCAGAGAACCTGGGATCAACTACCAGCAACTATATGGTGGCCTATCTCCAGTTCCAAAGGATCATATAGATAGACAGACAGACAGACAGAGATAAGGATGGCAGGACTTCCTGGTGTTTCTTTCTTTCTTATCCTTTTTAAAAAATGTTTATTTATTTATTTATTCATGTATTTATTATATTTACGTACACTGTAGCTGTCTTCAGACACTCCAGAAGAGGGTGTCAGTTTCTGGAGAATCTAAATCACTCTTATGGTCTGAATATGATGTACATAAACACAGCCTCAGATATACTTATAAAAATTTTATGAAGGGTGGGGCCACTGAAAGGGCTCAATAATTTACAGCATTGTCTCCTCTTCCAGAGAACCTTGGATAAACTACCAGCAACTATATGGTGGCCCATATCCAGTACCAGAGGATCAGACAGACAGACAGGCAGACAGACAGAGATAAGGATGGCAGGCCTGCCAGGTCTTTCTTTCTTTCTTGTCCTTTTTAAAAAATGTTTATTTATTTATGTATTTATTATATATAAGTACTCTGTAGCTATCTACAGACACTCCAGAAGAGGGTGTCAGATTCTGAAGAATCTAAAACCATCTTATGGTCTGCATATGATGTACATAAACACAGCCTCAGATATACTTCTAAAAATTTAAAGATGGGTGGGGCCACTGAAAGGGCTCAACAATTAACAGCATTGTCTCCTCTTCCAGAGAACCTGGGATCAACTACCAGCAACTATATGGTGACCTATCTTCAGTTCCAAAGGATCATATAGAGAGACAGACAGACAGACAGAAATGAGGATGGCAGGCCTGCCTGGTCTTTCTTTCTTTCTTATCCATTTGAAAAAATGTTTACTTATTAATTGTTGCGGCCTGCCCGCGGTCCACAACACGAACGGTTCAACTGAGAATGGCAGTTCCCTGCAAAGAGAGGTAACTAGATAGGGCGGAAGAAAAGAATGAAGCCAGGACAAACAAGTTCTGATCGAGGCTCAATTTAATATTTCCAAACACTCAGTTTATAAAGGAAGGGGGAGGGAACCCAATTTCCCGCCAAGTAACTCAGGGTCCAGTAGCAGGACAAACACGTGTGTGCCTCCAGGCAGCAGAGTCAGGTTCCAGCAGTGGGCGTGGCAGGACGAATGAGCCGGTAGCTCCACCCTAGAGCAGGCAGGTTCCAAGCTGGGGGAAGGGAGGCCACATTTCCCCCCATTAGATAACAAAAATAAAAATAAAAAAGGGGTGGCCTGTGGCAGAAAGATTATCTATGTTCAATAGTTCTGCCTAAGTTCCTAGGGCTAAAGAAAAAACCTATTTCCGTGGGATTACTTAACTATTCTAATGGTAAACTGTATCTGGCTAAGGCTGTAGGCTCTGACTTTATAATGCTAATTAGTGCTGAATAGGTAGCTACCTGTTTGCCTTTTAAGTAGGGCGTTGGAACCCTGGCTGAGTTTAGCTAAACAATTTTAGAATAACACTGAACTGATAATTATCCACAATTTTGGGTGACAGGCAGGGGAAACAGTGAGAAGCGATTAAGACTGGCTGGCTCCTAGTACAAGGCCAATTGGCTTTTTTATTTTTTGGGTGGGAGGCAGTGAAGGGCCTGCTCTTACGACAGCAAGGTCTCCAATCTCTCTCCCCCCTGTTAATTAAGTTTAAATAGGCAATGCTTAACAGAGGTGATCAAAAGATTTTCTCATCCGTAGATGAGTGGGCCTTTAACCTTGACTTGGGTGGACATTAACCTGATTCCTCCCGTGAGTAACAACTCACATCTGTGGCTCTTGGTATCTTTTGGGGAGGGGAGGCAGAGCCGTAAGTATTTTTAGTGTTTAGCTGGAGTCGGATACCAACCTCTTTCAAATCAGGTGTGTCGCACAGGGAACTCAGAAACGGTCAAACTGGACCTTCCCTCCGCAGTGATCTCCTGCGCCAAGCGGTACCCATACCGTATTCATATGATTATGAATCAGTATCGCAATTCTGAGTTATTGCGAGGCCTCTATGTGAGACTTGTCAACCTCAGATTTAGCAAGGCCTAGACAAGAATTATGTCAGTATTAACACCGTTAATTTTGGTTAAAATAGGAGCTAAAAGTCTTTTCTCTTCATCTCTGTTATTCTCAGTAGCCTGAGGAACTAAGGACACCTTGCAGTAACAGCAAGGGTGAAAAGCCAGAGGCCAGTTAAGGGACTAAGCCTATATCTATCAAAATAAGAACTAATCTTTGTAAATATATATGAAATTTCTACTTCCCTAGCTCTCCTGGTAAATCTAAATCTTATCTTAGACTGAAAGGCCACATGCTGGGATGTCCTTGGAAGGGAGATTAGCAGAACCACCTGTTTGCTCTTAGGGGCGGGGTGGAGAACCGGAGAATGTAGATTGACCTGCTTGAGAGAAGGAAGAATACTAAACAGTTAGAGTGTAGTAATGTAAATTTTCTGTTTGGAGAAGTCAAGGTACTTTATTTGGATGCAAATTGTAAAGCTAAAGTTTATCTCTGGCCTTTTGTAGGGGAATTGGCTCAGAGGAAACAGTGTTTTTTGAGAGCTTCCACTCCCAGCTCAAGAGGAATTTTAGTCCTCAAGGTGATACTTACGAGGAGAGACAGAATCTGTGTTTACCTGACGAATTAATCTCTCTGGTAGCCACCGTGCTTCATCTTCATCTCGTGAAAAAACACAAACCGACCCTCTTCCCCAAATTAGGACTGGATCTGGACCCTTCCATTTATTAGTCAGGGGGTCCTTCCATTTTGCCAATGCATAAGAATTAGAAGTAACTGGGTGCCAGTGGCGTTCCGCTGCAGACTGACCTTTAATGTCAGTTTGCAAAAAGTTTAGGACAAATAAGGTAAAGGCAAGATGAGCCTTTGCTCTGAATTAACTTTGCTAGGTAATTTAGAATATAGGAATCTCTAATAATTGAACTGAATATTAGACCAGTCTAAGATTGAGTTAGAATGGCTGGTCACACTGAAGAAGAGTGAAAAATCATTATGACTCTATTAAATGACTAATTTTACTAAGTCTGAATATACAGTCTCTGATGTACTATTGCCATAAAGTTAAAAGGCTAGAAGCTAGTCCAAACTGGAAAAATGACAAGCAAGGATGGATCTAAAACATGAATTTAATCTTTTAGTCCTTTTAATCAGGACACTGAGTTAACTTACCTGTCAGCTCAGCACACGAATTACCAATATGCTTCTGTAGAGTTCTGTGGAGAGAACTTGTTTTTCCCTTTCCTAATAAGGTAGCTGTTTTAGGATCAATCTATAAGCCAATAAGTAGACCCTTTTAAGATACTAAAAAGCATTTATTAAATTTGACATTTTAATCTCAAATTTTGAAAATAAAGGTATGTTTTAAATAGTGTGCATGGAAATGCACTAAATAGTATATATGGGGATACAATTTTTTTCTTTTGTCTTTTAAGAGGTAAAGTTTAAAATTTTACAATATCTAACCTTTTGAATTAATAACTTTTTGGACAAAACATTTTAAATATTTGGCTGTAAAGGGGCAGTGACTAATTGCACTTTCAATTATTTTTCTTAAGGAACGGTTGTAACTAGAAGGCTAGAAAAGTTATTAAGAGTCACACGTGCATAATTTATTTATTTATTAACTAAAAGTATGTATAAACAATTGTAAATTTGAGAATTAATAGTATCTGAGGGACGAACAATTTTAAGTAATTATGAGCTCAGAGATATAGCATTGACTATTAATATATAAATTAAGGTTTGATTGTTCAGCATTTTAAAACACCATCTACAGCACACAACCAGATTATTTGTGCTGGAATAGGGGCAACTGTGTGTCTTAAGACTCTGCTCCACAGCAGCTAGTTGGGCCCACGTGGGCCAAACGATTGGCTGGGAGGATGAGAAAAATGACTTTACAATAATGTTTTTTCTGGCCAAAGAATTGTCTTGGGCACAACTAATTTTTAATTACCAATTAACAACAATTATAAAAGCTTTCTTTATTTCCTGCAAAACCCCTTGCAGCAAACCAAAAGACCAAATAACAAAAGGATACTGTCTCTGAATCTTTTGGGTGAGAGCAAGGATTTAAGGTAAACTTCCCTTGAGAAGCATTAGTTAATAAAATATTTTCCACGTAGGAAACAATATATACTGAAAGATTAAAACTTTTGGCTTCTCGTAAAGAAGCAGAAACAATAAACATTTTTCTTACATAATGTAAAGCTATATTAGCCATACATAGAGGCAAAATTTTCTAGTGATTACCAGTTTACTAGAAGCAAAAATCTTTGAATTTAAGCATTATTTTAAACATCTGAATAGATCTGTAACACTGTTAAAAAGAAATTTTCTTGAACACAGGGAAAAACTTTTTTAGGCATTGTTTGCAAAACAAAAGAAAAGGCCACAAGCCGCTCTGGGACTGCCCAGAGCCCTGTATTGACTCAAAGGTAAAATACTTTTTAATCTGAGCATTAATCTTAAATTTGCAATCAAACTGCAAGCTGCAGTCAATGGAACAATGGCAGTTTTAACCATAATTTTTAAGTTTTTTGTGCAAGGTTAGGATAATACCTATAACTTTGGGAAAGCAAAACCTATATTTAAAACAATTTATCACTGTTAAAATCAATATTAGAAGCATTACTATCATATTACGAAGTTTGGATATCAATTAATACCTATGAATACCTATTAAAGCAAGCTTTAACGCTTTAATAAAGAGGCATTGCTTTATATCTTATCTTAAATTTTACTATTTAGGATAGGAACCACATTTATCAATTTTTGAGTTAAGAAGATTTTTTCCTGAGGAGGCCTTCTCTGATAGTCACTCCTCCTGAGATACCACAAGCTCCGCCTGAGGGCAATTTAGCCCTGGGGAAGTTGCATTTTTCATAGCATCATTTACAAGCGCCCAGAGACCTAGGGTAAAATTATCTGTCTGAGCGATATTCAGGGCCTCACCAACTTTTTCCCAGGTTCCACAATCTATCGTTTCTTCTTCTTTGAACCATGGACAACAGCTATCTATCTTATCTAAAAAATTTCTTACTAATTGTACTTCAAGCCTTACTCCTTTTTCCTTAAGCAACTCCTGAAAACTAAACACAATTGCCTGATCCATGTTTTAGAACCCTTCTTTCTTCCACCTAAGCAGCTTTCTAAAAAAAAAACTGCGGCACACCGCCTGTCTCCGTATCTAGTTCCGATTTACGAACTGCTGACCCCAAGTAGAACCAGTGTTGGGTTAGCACTGCTTCAAACTTGCTTCGTATCCTACTGCATCCCCGCAACACTTTCAAAACTGAAATTTTTTTGGGCTAGCGCTAGCATGTGTACCTGTCCGTTGCTCCGATGCTCCTCCTCCGATACGAAGATTCTTTCCTTTCTTGTGGAGCTCCACACAGCAATCGTTTCTCTTAGCATCTCTCTGCCATTCTTCAGGTCCCAGTTCTGGCACCAACTGTTGCGGCCCGCCCGCGGTCCACAACACGAACGGTTCAACTGAGAATGGCAGTTCCCTGCAAAGAGAGGTAACTAGATAGGGCGGAAGAAAAGAATGAAGCCAGGACAAACAAGTTCTGATCGAGGCTCAATTTAATATTTCCAAACACTCAGTTTATAAAGGAAGGGGGAGGGAACCCAATTTCCCGCAAGGTAACTCAGGGTCCAGTAGCAGGACAAACACGTGTGTGCCTCCAGGCAGCAGAGTCAGGTTCCAGCAGTGGGCGTGGCAGGACGAATGAGCCGGTAGCTCCACCCTAGAGCAGGCAGGTTCCAAGCTGGGGGAAGGGAGGCCACAATTAATTAATTAATTCATTCATTCATTTATTTATTAGATATAAGTACACTGTAGCTGTCTTCAGACACTCCAGAAAAGGGTGTGAGATTCTGGAGAATCTAAATACCTCTTATGGTCTGCATATGATGTACATAAACACAGACTCAAGTATACTTCTAAAAATTTAAAGATGGGTGGGGCCAAAGAATGGGCTCAACAATTAACAGTGTTGTCTCCTCTTCCAGAGAACCTGGGATCAACTACCAGCAACACTATGGTGGCCCATCTACAGTTCCAGGGTATCAGACAGACAGACAGACAGACAGACAGAGATAAGGGTGGCAGGCCTGCCCGGTCTTTCTTACTTTCTTATCCTTTTAAAAAAATGTTTATTTATTTATTTATTTATTTATTCATTTATTTATTTATTTATTTATGTATTTATTAGATATAAGTAAACTGTAGCTGTCTTCAGACACTCCAGAAGAGGGTGTCAGATTCTGGAGAATCTAAATCCCTCTTATGGTCTGCATATGATGTACATAAACACAGCCTCACATATACTTCTAAAATTTTAAAGATGGGCGGGGCCACAGAAAGGGCTCAACAATTAACAGCATTGTCTCCTCTTCCAGAGAACCTTGGATAAACTACCAGCAACTATATGGTGGCCCATCTCCAGTTCTAGGGTATCACACAGACAGACAGACAGACAGAGATAAGGGTGGCAGGCTTGCCTGGTCTTTCTTTCTGTCTTATCCTTTTTAAAAAATGTTTATTTATTTATTTATTTATTTATTTATTTATTTATTTATTTATTTATTAGATATAAGTACACTGTAACTGTCTTCAGAAAATACAGAAGAGGGTGTCAGATTCTGGAGAATCTAAATCCCTCTTATGGTCTGCATATGATGTACATAAACACAGCCTCACATACCCTTCTAAAAATTTAAAGATGGGTGGGGCCACTGAAAGGGCTCAACAATTAACAGCATTGTCTCCTCTTCCAGAGAACCTGGGATCAACTACCAGCAACTATATGGTGGCCTATCTCCAGTTCCAAAGGATCATATAGATAGACAGACAGACAGACAGAGATAAGGATGGCAGGACTTCCTGGTGTTTCTTCCTTTCTTATCCTTTTTAAAAAATGTTTATTTATTTATTTATTCATGTATTTATTATATTTACGTACACTGTAGCTGTCTTCAGACACTCCAGAAGAGGGTGTCAGTTTCTGGAGAATCTAAATCGCTCTTATGGTCTGAATATGATGTACATAAACACAGCCTCAGATATACTTATAAAAATTTAATGAAGGTTGGAGCCACTGAAAGGGCTCAATAATTTACAGCATTGTCTCCTCTTCCAGAGAACTTTGGATAAACTACCAGCAACTATATGGTGGCCCATATCCAGTACCAGAGGATCAGACAGACAGACAGGCAGACAGACAGAGATAAGGATGGCAGGCCTGCCAGGTCTTTCTTTCTTTCTTGTCCTTTTTAAAAAATGTTTATTTATTTATGTATTTATTATATATAAGTACTCTGTAGCTATCTACAGACACTCCAGAAGAGGGTGTCAGATTCTGAAGAATCTAAAACCATCTTATGGTCTGCATATGATGTACATAAACACAGCCTCAGATATACTTCTAAAAATTTAAAGATGGGTGGGGCCACTGAAAGGGCTCAACAATTAACAGCATTGTCTCCTCTTCCAGAGAACCTGGGATCAACTACCAGCAACTATATGGTGACCTATCTTCAGTTCCAAAGGATCATATAGAGAGACAGACAGACAGACAGAAATGAGGATGGCAGGCCTGCCTTGTCTTTCTTTCTTACTTATCCTGTTTAAAAAATGTTTATTTATTTATTTATTTATTTATTTATTTATTTATTTATTTATGTATTTATTAGATATAAGTACACTGTAGCTGTCTTCAGAAAATACAGAAGAGGGTGTCAGATTCTGGAGAATCTAAATACCTCTTATGGTCTGCATATGATGTACATAAACACAGCCTCACATACCCTTCTAAAAATTTAAAGATGGGTGGGGCCACTGAAAGGGCTCAACAATTAACAGCATTGTCTCCTCTTCCAGAGAACCTGGGATCAACTACCAGCAACTATATGGTGGCCTATCTCCAGTTCCAAAGGATCATATAGATAGACAGACAGACAGACAGAGATAAGGATGGCAGGACTTCCTGGTGTTTCTTTCTTTCTTATCCTTTTTAAAAAATGTTTATTTATTTATTTATTCATGTATTTATTATATTTACGTACACTGTAGCTGTCTTCAGACACTCCAGAAGAGGGTGTCAGTTTCTGGAGAATCTAAATCACTCTTATGGTCTGAATATGATGTACATAAACACAGCCTCAGATATACTTATAAAAATTTAATGAAGGGTGGGGCCACTGAAAGGGCTCAATAATTTACAGCATTGTCTCCTCTTCCAGAGAACCTTGGATAAACTACCAGCAACTATATGGTGGCCCATATCCAGTACCAGAGGATCAGACAGACAGACAGGCAGACAGACAGAGATAAGGATGGCAGGCCTGCCAGGTCTTTCTTTCTTTCTTGTCCTTTTTAAAAAATGTTTATTTATTTATGTATTTATTATATATAAGTACTCTGTAGCTATCTACAGACACTCCAGAAGAGGGTGTCAGATTCTGAAGAATCTAAAACCATCTTATGGTCTGCATATGATGTACATAAACACAGCCTCAGATATACTTCTAAAAATTTAAAGATGGGTGGGGCCACTGAAAGGGCTCAACAATTAACAGCATTGTCTCCTCTTCCAGAGAACCTGGGATCAACTACCAGCAACTATATGGTGACCTATCTTCAGTTCCAAAGGATCATATAGAGAGACAGACAGACAGACAGAAATGAGGATGGCAGGCCTGCCTGGTCTTTCTTTCTTTCTTATCCATTTGAAAAAATGTTTACTTATTAATTAATTAATTAATTAATTAATTCATTTATTTATTAGATATAAGTACACTGTAGCTGTCTTCAGACACTCCAGAAAAGGGTGTGAGATTCTGGAGAATCTAAATACCTCTTATGGTCTGCATATGATGTACATAAACACAGACTCAAGTATACTTCTAAAAATTTAAAGATGGGTGGGGCCAAAGAATGGGCTCAACAATTAACAGTGTTGTCTCCTCTTCCAGAGAACCTGGGATCAACTACCAGCAACTATATGGTGGCCCATATGCAGTTCCAGGGATCAGACAGACAGACAGACAGACAGAGATAAGGATGGCAGGCCTGCCTGGTCTTTCTTTCTTACTTATCCTGTTTAAAAAATGTTTATTTATTTATTTATTTATTTATTTATGTATTTATTAGATATAAGTACACTGTAGCTGTCTTCAGACACTCCAGAAGAGGGTGTGAGATTCTGGAGAATTTAAATCACTCTTATGGTCTGCATATGATGTACATAAATACAGCCTCACATTTACCTCTAAAAATTTAAAGATGGGTGGGGCCACTGAGAGGGCTCAACAATTAACAGCATTGTCTCCTCTTCCAGAGAACATTGGATAAACTACCAGCAACTATATGGTGGCCCATCTCCAGTTCCAGGGTATCAGACAGACAGACAGAGAGACAGAGATAAGGATGAAGGCCTGCCTGGTCTTTCTTTCTTTCTTATACTTTAAAAAAATGTTTATTTATTTATTTATTTATTTATTTATTTATTTATTTATTTATTTATTAGAAATAAGTACACTGTAGCTGTCTTCAGACACTCTAGAAGAGGGTCTCATCTTCTGGAGAATCTAAATCCCTCTTATGGTCTGCATATGATGTACATAAACACAACCTCACATACCCTTCTAAAAATTTAAAGATGGGTGGGGCCACTGAAAGGGCTCAACAATTAACAGCATTGTCTCCTCTTCCAGAGAACCTGGGATTAACTACCAGCAACTATATGGTGGCCCATCTGCAGTTCCAGGGATCAGACAGACAGACAGACAGAGTTAAGGATGGCAGGCCTGCCTGGTCTTTCTTTCTTACTTATCCTGTTTAAAAAATGTTTATTTATTTATTTATTTATTTATATATTTATGTATTTATTAGATATAAGTACACTGTAGCTGTCTTCAGACACTCCAGAAGAGGGTGTCAGATTCTGGAGAATTTAAATCACTCTTATGGTCTGCATATGATGTACATAAATACAGCCTCACATTTACCTCTAAATATTTAAAGATGGGTGGGGCCACTGAGAGGGCTCAACAATTAACAGCATTGTCTCCTCTTCCAGATAACATTGGATAAACTACCAGCAACTATATGGTGGCCCATCTCCAGTTCCAGGGTATCAGAAAGACAGACAGAGAGACAGAGATAAGGATGGAGGCCTGCCTGGTCTTTCTTTCTTTCTTATACTTTAAAAAAATGTTTATTTATTTATTTATTTATTTATTTATTTATTTATTTATTTATTTATTTATGTATTTATTAGAAATAAGTACACTGTAGCTGTCTTCAGACACTCTAGAAGAGGGTCTCATCTTCTGGAGAATCTAAATCCCTCTTATGGTCTTCATATGATGTACATAAACACAGCCTCACATATACTTCTAAAAATTTAAAAATGGGTGGGCCCACTGAAAGGGCTCAACAATTAACAGCATTGTCTCTTCTTCCAGAGAACTTGGGATCAACTACCAGCAACTATATGGTGGCCCATCTCAAGTTCCAGGGGATAAGACAGACAGACAGACAGACAGAGATAAGGATGGCAGGCCTGCCTGATTTTTCTTTCTTTATTATCCTTTTAAAAAATGTTTATTTATTTGTTTATTTATTTATTTATTTATTTATTTATTTATTTATCAGCTATAAGTACACTGTAGCTGTCTTCAGACTCTCCAGAAGAGGGTGTCAGATTCTGGAGAATCTATATCCCTCTTATGGTCTGCATATGATGTACATGAACACAGCCTCACATATACTTCTAAAAATTTAAAGATGGGTGGGGCCACTGAAAGGGCTCAAAAATTAACAGCATTGTCTCCTCTTCCAGAGAACCTGGGATCAACTACCAGCAACTATATGGTGGCCCATCTCGAGTCCAAGGGGATCAGACAGACTGTAGACAGACAGAAAGACAGACAGAGATAAGGATGGCAGGCCTGCCTGGTTTTTCTTTCTTTCTTATCCTGTTTAAAAAATGTTTATTTATTTATTTATTTATTTATATATTTATGTATTTATTAGATATAAGTACACTGTAGCTGTCTTCAGACACTCCAGAAGAGGGTGTCAGATTCTGGAGAATTTAAATCACTCTTATGGTCTGCATATGATGTACATAAATACAGCCTCACATTTACCTCTAAATATTTAAAGATGGGTGGGGCCACTGAGAGGGCTCAACAATTAACAGCATTGTCTCCTCTTCCAGATAACATTGGATAAACTACCAGCAACTATATGGTGGCCCATCTCCAGTTCTAGTGTATCACACAGACAGACAGACAGACAGAGATAAGGGTGGCAGGCTTGCCTGGTTTTTCTTTCTGTCTTATCCTTTTTAAAAAATGTTTATTTATTTATTTATTTATTTATTTATTTATTTATTTATTTATTAGATATAAGTACACTGTAACTGTCTTCAGAAAATACAGAAGAGGGTGTCAGATTCTGGAGAATCTAAATACCTCTTATGGTCTGCATATGATGTACATAAACACAGCCTCACATACCCTTCTAAAAATTTAAAGATGGGTGGGGCCACTGAAAGGGCTAAACAATTAACAGCATTGTCTCCTCTTCCAGAGAACCTGGGATCAACTACCAGCAACTATATGGTGGCCTATCTCCAGTTCCAAAGGATCATATAGATAGACAGACAGACAGACAGAGATAAGGATGGCAGGACTTCCTGGTGTTTCTTTCTTTCTTATCCTTTTTAAAAAATGTTTATTTATTTATTTATTCATGTATTTATTATATTTACGTACACTGTAGCTGTCTTCAGACACTCCAGAAGAGGGTGTCAGTTTCTGGAGAATCTAAATCACTCTTATGGTCTGAATATGATGTACATAAACACAGCCTCAGATATACTTATAAAAATTTAATGAAGGGTGGGGCCACTGAAAGGGCTCAATAATTTACAGCATTGTCTCCTCTTCCAGAGAACCTTGGATAAACTACCAGCAACTATATGGTGGCCCATATCCAGTACCAGAGGATCAGACAGACAGACAGGCAGACAGACAGAGATAAGGATGGCAGGCCTGCCAGGTCTTTCTTTCTTTCTTGTCCTTTTTAAAAAATGTTTATTTATTTATGTATTTATTATATATAAGTACTCTGTAGCTATCTACAGACACTCCAGAAGAGGGTGTCAGATTCTGAAGAATCTAAAACCATCTTATGGTCTGCATATGATGTACATAAACACAGCCTCAGATATACTTCTAAAAATTTAAAGATGGGTGGGGCCACTGAAAGGGCTCAACAATTAACAGCATTGTCTCCTCTTCCAGAGAACCTGGGATCAACTACCAGCAACTATATGGTGACCTATCTTCAGTTCCAAAGGATCATATAGAGAGACAGACAGACAGACAGAAATGAGGATGGCAGGCCTGCCTGGTCTTTCTTTCTTTCTTATCCATTTGAAAAAATGTTTACTTATTAATTAATTAATTAATTAATTAATTCATTTATTTATTAGATATAAGTACACTGTAGCTGTCTTCAGACACTCCAGAAAAGGGTGTGAGATTCTGGAGAATCTAAATACCTCTTATGGTCTGCATATGATGTACATAAACACAGACTCAAGTATACTTCTAAAAATTTAAAGATGGGTGGGGCCAAAGAATGGGCTCAACAATTAACAGTGTTGTCTCCTCTTCCAGAGAACCTGGGATCAACTACCAGCAACTATATGGTGGCCCATATGCAGTTCCAGGGATCAGACAGACAGACAGACAGACAGAGATAAGGATGGCAGGCCTGCCTGGTCTTTCTTTCTTACTTATCCTGTTTAAAAAATGTTTATTTATTTATTTATTTATTTATTTATGTATTTATTAGATATAAGTACACTGTAGCTGTCTTCAGACACTCCAGAAGAGGGTGTCAGATTCTGGAGAATTTAAATCACTCTTATGGTCTGCATATGATGTACATAAATACAGCCTCACATTTACCTCTAAAAATTTAAAGATGGGTGGGGCCACTGAGAGGGCTCAACAATTAACAGCATTGTCTCCTCTTCCAGAGAACATTGGATAAACTACCAGCAACTATATGGTGGCCCATCTCCAGTTCCAGGGTATCAGACAGACAGACAGAGAGACAGAGATAAGGATGAAGGCCTGCCTGGTCTTTCTTTCTTTCTTATACTTTAAAAAAATGTTTATTTATTTATTTATTTATTTATTTATTTATTTATTTATTTATTTATTTATTAGAAATAAGTACACTGTAGCTGTCTTCAGACACTCTAGAAGAGGGTCTCATCTTCTGGAGAATCTAAATCCCTCTTATGGTCTGCATATGATGTACATAAACACAGCCTCACATACCCTTCTAAAAATTTAAAGATGGGTGGGGCCACTGAAAGGGCTCAACAATTAACAGCATTGTCTCCTCTTCCAGAGAACCTGGGATTAACTACCAGCAACTATATGGTGGCCCATCTGCAGTTCCAGGGATCAGACAGACAGACAGACAGAGTTAAGGATGGCAGGCCTGCCTGGTCTTTCTTTCTTACTTATCCTGTTTAAAAAATGTTTATTTATTTATTTATTTATTTATATATTTATGTATTTATTAGATATAAGTACACTGTAGCTGTCTTCAGACACTCCAGAAGAGGGTGTCAGATTCTGGAGAATTTAAATCACTCTTATGGTCTGCATATGATGTACATAAATACAGCCTCACATTTACCTCTAAATATTTAAAGATGGGTGGGGCCACTGAGAGGGCTCAACAATTAACAGCATTGTCTCCTCTTCCAGATAACATTGGATAAACTACCAGCAACTATATGGTGGCCCATCTCCAGTTCCAGGGTATCAGAAAGACAGACAGAGAGACAGAGATAAGGATGGAGGCCTGCCTGGTCTTTCTTTCTTTCTTATACTTTAAAAAAATGTTTATTTATTTATTTATTTATTTATTTATTTATTTATTTATTTATTTATTTATGTATTTATTAGAAATAAGTACACTGTAGCTGTCTTCAGACACTCTAGAAGAGGGTCTCATCTTCTGGAGAATCTAAATCCCTCTTATGGTCTTCATATGATGTACATAAACACAGCCTCACATATACTTCTAAAAATTTAAAGATGGGTGGGCCCACTGAAAGGGCTCAACAATTAACAGCATTGTCTCTTCTTCCAGAGAACTTGGGATCAACTACCAGCAACTATATGGTGGCCCATCTCAAGTTCCAGGGGATAAGACAGACAGACAGACAGACAGAGATAAGGATGGCAGGCCTGCCTGATTTTTCTTTCTTTATTATCCTTTTAAAAAATGTTTATTTATTTGTTTATTTATTTATTTATTTATTTATTTATTTATTTATTTATCAGCTATAAGTACACTGTAGCTGTCTTCAGACTCTCCAGAAGAGGGTGTCAGATTCTGGAGAATCTATATCCCTCTTATGGTCTGCATATGATGTACATGAACACAGCCTCACATATACTTCTAAAAATTTAAAGATGGGTGGGGCCACTGAAAGGGCTCAAAAATTAACAGCATTGTCTCCTCTTCCAGAGAACCTGGGATCAACTACCAGCAACTATATGGTGGCCCATCTCGAGTCCAAGGGGATCAGACAGACTGTAGACAGACAGAAAGACAGACAGAGATAAGGATGGCAGGCCTGCCTGGTTTTTCTTTCTTTCTTATCCTGTTTAAAAAATGTTTATTTATTTATTTATTTATTTATATATTTATGTATTTATTAGATATAAGTACACTGTAGCTGTCTTCAGACACTCCAGAAGAGGGTGTCAGATTCTGGAGAATTTAAATCACTCTTATGGTCTGCATATGATGTACATAAATACAGCCTCACATTTACCTCTAAATATTTAAAGATGGGTGGGGCCACTGAGAGGGCTCAACAATTAACAGCATTGTCTCCTCTTCCAGATAACATTGGATAAACTACCAGCAACTATATGGTGGCCCATCTCCAGTTCTAGTGTATCACACAGACAGACAGACAGACAGAGATAAGGGTGGCAGGCTTGCCTGGTTTTTCTTTCTGTCTTATCCTTTTTAAAAAATGTTTATTTATTTATTTATTTATTTATTTATTTATTTATTTATTTATTTATTAGATATAAGTACACTGTAACTGTCTTCAGAAAATACAGAAGAGGGTGTCAGATTCTGGAGAATCTAAATACCTCTTATGGTCTGCATATGATGTACATAAACACAGCCTCACATACCCTTCTAAAAATTTAAAGATGGGTGGGGCCACTGAAAGGGCTAAACAATTAACAGCATTGTCTCCTCTTCCAGAGAACCTGGGATCAACTACCAGCAACTATATGGTGGCCTATCTCCAGTTCCAAAGGATCATATAGATAGACAGACAGACAGACAGAGATAAGGATGGCAGGACTTCCTGGTGTTTCTTTCTTTCTTATCCTTTTTAAAAAATGTTTATTTATTTATTTATTCATGTATTTATTATATTTACGTACACTGTAGCAGTCTTCAGACACTCCAGAAGAGGGTGTCAGTTTCTGGAGAATCTAAATCACTCTTATGGTTCGAATATGATGTACATAAACACAGCCTCAGATATACTTATAAAAATTTAATGAAGGGTGGGGCCACTGAAATGGCTCAATAATTTACAGCATTGTCTCCTCTTCCAGAGAACCTTGGATAAACTACCAGCAACTATATGGTGGCCCATATCCAGTACCAGAGGATCAGACAGACAGACAGACAGACAGACAGAGATAAGAATGGCAGGCCTGCCAGGTCTTTCTTTCTTTCTTGTCCTTTTTAAAAAATGTTTATTGATTTATGTATTTATTATATATAAGTACTCTGTAGCTATCTAATGACACTCCAGAAGAGGGTGTCAGATTCTGAAGAATCTAAAACCATCTTATGTTCTGCATATGATGTACATAAACACAGCCTCAGATATACTTCTAAAAATTTAAAGATGGGTGGGGCCACTGAAAGGGCTCAACAATTAACAGCATTGTCTCCTCTTCCAGAGAACCTGGGATCAACTACCAGCAACTATATAGTGGCCTATCTTCAGTTCCAAAGGATCATATAGAGAGACAGACAGACAGACAGAAATGAGGATGGCAGGCCTGCCTGGTCTTTCTTTCTTTCTTATCCATTTGAAAAAATGTTTACTTATTAATTTATTTATTTATTTATTTATTTATTTATTTATTTATTTATTAGATATAAGTACACTGTAGCTGTCTTCAGACACTCCAGAAGAGGGTGTGAGATTCTGGAGAATCTAAATACCTCTTATGGTCTGCATATGATCTACATAAACACAGACTCAAGTATACTTCTAAAAATTTAAAGATGGGTGGGGCCAAAGAATGGGCTCAACAATTAACACCGTTGTCTCCTCTTCCAGAGAACCTGGGATCAACTACCAGCAACTATATGGTGGCCCATCTGCACTTCCAGGGATCAGACAGACAGACAGACAGACAGAGATAAGGATGGCAGGCCTGCCTGGTCTTTCTTTCTTACTTATCCTTTATAAAAAATGTTTACTTATTTATTTATTTATTTATTTATTTATTTATTTAGTTATTTATGTATTTTTTAGATATAAGTACACTGTAGCTGTCTTCAGACACTCCAGTATAGGGTGTCAGATTCTGGAGAATCTAAATCCCTCTTATGGTCTGCATATGATGTACATAAACACAGCCTCACATATACTTCTAAAAATTTAAAGATGGGTGGGGCCACTGAAAGGGCTCAATAATTAAGAGCATTGTCTCCTCTTCCAGAGAACCTGGGATCAACTACAAGCAACTATATGGTTGCCCATCTCCAGTTCCAGGGGATCAGACAGAGAGACAGACAGACAGACAGAGATAAGGATGGAAGGCCTGCCTGGTCTTTCTTTCTTTCTTATCCTTTTTAAAAAATGTTTATTTATTTATTTATTTATTTATTTATTTATTTATTTATGTATTTATTAGATATAAGTACACTGTAGCTATCTTCAGACACTCCAGAAGAGGGTGTCATATTCTGGAGAATCTAAATCCCTCTTATTGTCTGCATATGATGTACATAAACACAGCCTCACATACACCTCTAAAAATTTAAAGAAGAGTGGGGCCACTGAAAGGGCTCAACAATTAACAGCATTGTCTCCTCTTCCAGAGAACCTGGGATCAACTACCAGCAACTATATGGTGGCCCATCTCCAGTTCCAGGAGATCAGAAAGACAGACAGACAGACAGAGAAAAGGATGGCAGGCCCTGCCTGGTCTTTCTTTTTTTCTTATCATTTTTTTAAAATATTTATTTATTTATTTATTTATTTATTTATTTATTTATTTATTTATTAGACATAAGTACACTGTAGCTGTCTTCAGACACTCCAGAAGAGGGTGTCAGATTCTGGAGAATCTAAATCCCTCTTATAGTCTGCCTATGTTGTACATAAACACAGCCTCACATACACTTCTAAAAATTTAAAGATGAGTGGGGCCACTGAAAGGGCTCAACAATTAACAGCATTGTCTCCTCTTCCAGAGAACCTGAGATCAACTACCAGCAACTATATGGTGGCCCATTTCCAGGTCCAGGGATCAGAAAGACAGATAGACAGACAGACAGAGATAAGGATGGCAGGCCTGCCTGGTATTTCTTTTTTTCTTATCAATTTTAAAAAAAAGTTTATTTATTCATTTATTTATTTATTTATTTATTTATTTATTTATTTATTTATTTATTTATTAGAATAAGTACACTGTAGCTGTCTTCAGACACTCCAGAAGAGGGTGTCAGATTCTGGAGAATCTAAATCCCTCTTATAGTCTGCCTATGATGTACATAAACACAGCCTCACATACACTTCTAAAAATTTAAAGATGAGTGGGGCCACTGAAAGGGCTCAACAATTAACAGCATTGTCTCCTCTTCCAGAGAACCTGAGATCAACTACCAGCAACTATATGGTGGCCCATTTCCAGGTCCAGGGAATCAGAAAGACAGATAGACAGACAGACAGAGATAAGGATGGCAGGCCTGCCTGGTATTTCTTTTTTTCTTATCAATTTTTAAAAAAGTTTATTTATTCATTTATTTATTTATTTATTTATTTATTTATTTATTTATTTATTAGAATAAGTACACTGTAGCTGTCTTCAGACACTCCAGAAGAGGGTGTCAGATTCTGGAGAATCTAAATCCATCTTATAGTCTGCCTATGATGTACATAAACACAGCCTCACATACACTTCTAAAAATTTAAAGATGAGTGGGGCCACTGAAAGGGCTCAACAATTAACAGCATTGTCTCCTCTTCCAGAGAACCTGGGATCAACTATCAGCCACTATATGGTGGCCCATCTCCAGTTCCCCGGGATCAGACAGACAGACAGACAGACAGAGTTAAGGAACGCAGGCCTGCCTGGACTTTCTTTTTTTCTTATCATTTTAAAAAAATGATTATTTATTTATTTATTTATTTATTAGATATAAGTACATGGTAGCAGTCTTCTGACACTCCAGAAGACGGTGTCAGATTCTGGACAATCTAAATCCCTCTTATGGTCTGCATATGAGGTACATAAACACAGCCTCACATATACTTCTAAAAATTTAAAGATGGGTGGGGCCACTTTACTGCTCAAAAATTAACAGCATTGTCTCCTCTTCCAGAGAACCTGGGTTCAACTACCAGCAACTATATGGTGGCCCATCTCCAGTTCCAGGGGATCAGACAGACAGACAGACATACAGACAGATAGAGATAAGGATGGCAGGCCTGCCTGGTCTTTCTTTCTTTCTTATCCTTTTTAAGAAATGTTTATTTATTTATTAATGTATATTAGATATAAGTACACTGTAGCTGTCTTCAGACACTGAGGAAGAGGGTGTCAGATTCTGGAGAATCTAAATCCCTCTTATGGACTGCAAATGATGTACATAAGCACAGACTCACAATTACTTCCAAAAATTTAAAGATGTGTGGGGCCACTGAAAGGGCTCAACAATTAACAGCATTGTCTCCTCTTCCAGAGAACCTGGGATCAACTACCAGCAACTATATGGTGGCCCATCTCCAGTTCCAGGGGATCAGATAGACAGACAGACAGACAGAAGAGATAAGGATCGCAGGCCTGCCTGTTCTTTCTTTCTTTCTTTCTTATCCTTTTAAAATGTTTATTTATTTATTTATTTATTTATTTATTTATTTATTTATTTATTTATTAGATTTAAGTACACTGTAGCTGTCTTCAGAAACTCAGGAGGAGGGTTTCAGGTTCTGGAGTATCTAAATCCCTCTTATGGACTGCATATGATGTACATTAACACAGCCTCATATATACTTCTAAAAATTTAAAGATGGGTGGGGCCACTGAAAGGGCTCAACAATTAACAGCCTTGTCTCCTCTTCCAGAGAACCTGGGATCAACTACAAGCAACTATATAATGGCCCATCTCCAGTTCCAGGGGATCAGACAGACAGACAGACAGACAGACTAGAATGGCAGGCCTGTCTGGTTTTTCATTCTTTCTTATCCTTTTTAAAACATCTTTCTTTCTTTCTTTCTTTCTTTCTTTCTTTCTTTCTTTCTTTCTTTCTTTCTTTCTTTCTTTCTTTCTTTCTTTCTTTATTAGATATAAGTACACTGTAGATGTCTTCAGACACTCCAGAAGAGGGTATCAGTTTCTGGAGAATGTAAATCCCTCTTATGGTCTGCATACAATGTACATAAACACAGCCTCACATATACTTCTAAAAATTTAAAGATGGGTGGGGCCACTGAAAGGGCTCAACAATTAACAGCATTGTCTCCTCTTCCAGAGAACCTGGGATCAACTACCAGCAACTATATGGTGGCCCATCTCTAGTTCCAGGGGATCAGACAGACAGACTGACAGACAGAGATAAGGATGGCAGGCCTACCTGGTCTTTCTTTCCTTCTTATCCTTTTAAAAAAATGTTTATTTATTTATTTATGTATGTATTTATTAGATATAAGTACACAGTAGCTGTCTTCAGACACTCCAGAAGAGGGTGTCAGATTACGGAGAATCTAAATCCCTCTTATGGTCTGCATATGATGTATATAAACACAGCCTCACATATACTTCTAAAAATTTAAAGATGGGTGGGGCCACTTAAAGGGCTCAACAAATACCAGCATTGTCTCCTCTTCCAGAGAACCTGAGATCAACTACCAGCAAAAATATGGTGGCCCATCTCCAGTTCCAGGGTATCAGACAGACAGACAGATAGACAGAGATAAGGATGGCAGGCCTGCTTGGTTTTTATTTCTTTCTTATCCTTTTTAAAACATGTTTATTTATTTATTTATTTATTTATTTATTTATTTATTTATTTATTTATTTATTAGATATAAGTACACTGTAGTTGTCTTCAGTCACTCCAGAAGAGGGTGTCAGATTCTGGAGAATATAAATCCCTCTTATGGTCTGCATATGATGTACATAAACACAGCCTCACATATAGTTCTAAAAATTTAAAGATGGGTGGGGCCCCAGAAAGGGCTCAATAATTAACAGCATTGACTCCTCTTCCAGAGAACCTGGGATCAACAATGAGCAACTATATGGTGGCCCATCTTTCGTTCCAGTGGATCAGACAGACAGACAGACAGACAGAGATAAGGATGGCAGGCCTGCCTGGTCTTTCTTTTTTTCTTTTCCTTTTTAAAAAATGTTTATTTATTTATGTATGTATATATTTATTTATTTATTTATGTATTTATTAGATATAAGTACAATGTAGCTGTCTTCAGACACTCCAGAAGAGGGTGTCAGATTCTGGAGAATCTAAATCCCTCGTATGGTCTGCATATGATGTACATAAACACAGCCTCACATATACTTCTAAAAATTTAAAGATGGGTGGGGCTACTGAAAGGGCTCAACAACTAACAGCATTGTCTCCTCTTCCAGAGTACCTGGGATCAACTACCAGCAACTATATGGTGGCCCATCTCCAGTTCCAGGGGATCTGACAGATAGAGAGACAGACAGACAGACAGACAGACAAGGTAGCAGGCCTGCCTGGTCTTTCTTTCTTTCTTTTCCTTTTTAAAAATGTTTATTAATTTATGTATGTATTTATTAGATAAAAGTACACGGTAGCTGTCTTCAAACACTCCCGAAGAGGGTGTCAGATTCTGGAGAATCTATATCCCTCTTATGATCTGCATATGATGTACATAAACACAGCCTCACATATACCTCTAAAAACTTAAAGATGGGTGGGGCCACTGAAAGGGCTCAACAATTAACAGCATTGTCTCCTCTTCCAGAGAACCTGGGATCAACTACCAGCAACTATATAATGGCCCATCTCCAGTTCCAGGGGATCAGACAGACAGACAGACAGACAGACTAGAATGGCAGGCCTGTCTGGTTTTTCATTCTTTCTTATCCTTTTTAAAAAATGTTTATTTGTTTATTTATGAATTTATTAGATATAATTACACTGTAGCTGTCTTCAGACACTCCAGTAGAGGGTGTCAGATTCTGGAGAATCTAAATCCTTGTTATGGTCTGCATATGATATACATAAACAGAGACTCACATATACTTCTAAAAATTTAAAGATGGGTGGGACCACTGAAAGGGCTCAACAATTAACAGCATTATCTCCTCTCCAGAGAACCTGGGATCAACTACCATCAACTATATGGTGGCCCATCTCCAGTTCCAGGGGATCAGACAGACAGACAGAGAAACAGACAAGGATAAGGATGGCATGCCTGCCTGGTCTTTCTTTCTTTCTTATCCATTTTTAAAAATGTTTATTTATTTATTTATATTTATTTAATTATTTATTTTTAATGTATTTATTAGATATAAGTACACAATACTTGTCTTCAGACACTCCAGAAGAGGGTGTCAGATTCTGGAGAATCTAAATCCCTCTTATGGTCTGCATATGATGTACATAAACACAGCCTCTCATATACTTCTAAAAATTTAAATATGGGTGGGGCCACTAAAAGGGATCAACAGTTAACAGCATTGTCTCCTCTTCCAGAGAACCTGGTATCAACAACCAGCAATTATATGGTGGCCCATTTCCAGTTCCAGGGGATCAGACAGACACACAGACAGACAGACAGAGATAAGGATGGCAGGCCTGCCTGGTCTTTCTTTCTTTCTTATCATTTTAAAAAAGGTTTATTTATTTATTTATTTATTTATTTATTTATTTATTTATGTATGTATTTATTAGATATAAGTACACTGTAGCTATCTTCAGACACTCCAGAAGAGGCTGTTTGATTCTGTAGAATGTAAATCCCCCTTATGTTCTGCATATGATGTACATAAACACAGCCTCACATATTCTTCTAAAAATTAAAAGATGGTTGGGGCCACTGAAAAGAACCAACAATTAACAGCATTGTCTCCTCTTCCAGAGAACCTGGGATCAACTACCAGCAACTATATGGTGGCCCATCTCCAGTTTCAGGGGATTAGACAGACAAACAGACAGACAGACAGACAGACAGAGATAAGGATGGCAGGCCTGCCTGGTCTTTCTTTCTTTCTTATCCTTTTAAAAAATGTTTATTTATTTATTTATTTATGTATTTTTTATATATAAGTACACTGTAGCTGTCTTCAGACACTCCAGAAGAGGGTGTCAGATTCTGAAGAATCTAAATCCCTCTTATGGTCTGCATATGATGTACATAAACACAGTCTCACATATACTTCTAAAAATTTAAAGATGGGTGGGGTCACTGAAAGGGCTCAACAATTAACAGCATTGTCTCCTCTTCCAGAGAACCTGGGATGAACTACCAGCAACTATATGGTGGCCCATCTCCAGTTCCAGGGGATCAGACAGACAGACAGACAGACAGATATAAGGATGGCAGGCCTGCCTGGTCTTTCTTTCTTTATTATACTGTTGAAAAAATGTTTATTTATTTATTTATTTATTTATTTTTTATTTATTTATGTATTTATTAGATATAAGACCACTGTAGCTGTCTTCAGACACTTCAGAAGATGTTGTCAGATTCTGGAGAATCTAAATCCCTCTCATGGTCTGCATATGATGTACATAAACACAGACTCACATATACTTCTAAAAATTTAAAGATGTGTGGGGCCACTGAAAGGACTCAACAATTAACAGCATTGTCTCCTCTTCCAGAGAAACTCGGATCAACTACCAGCAACTATATGGTGGCCCATTCCAGTTCCAGGGGATCAGACAGACAGACAGACAGACAGACAGACAGAGATAAGGATGGCAGGCCTGCTGGACTTTCTTTTTTTCTTTTCCTTTTTAAAAAATGTTTATTTATTTATTTATTTATTTATTTATTTATTTATTTATTTATTTATTAGATATAAGTACACTGTAGCTGTCCTCAGACACTCCAGAAGAGGGTTTCAGATTCTGGAGAATCTAAATCCCTCTTATGGTCTGCATATGATGTACATAAACACAGCCTCTCATATACTTCTAAAAATTTAAATATGGGTGGGGCCACTAAAAGGGATCAACAATTAACAGCATTGTCTCCTCTTCCAGAGAACCTGGGATCAACTACCAGCAACTATATGGTGGCCCATCTGCAGTTCCAGGGGATCAGACATACAGACAGACAGACAGACAGAGATAAGGATGGCAGGCCTGCCTGGTCTTTCTTTCTTTATATCCTTTAAAAAATGTTTATTTATTTATGTATTTATTATATATAAGTACACTGTAGCTGTCTACAGACACTCCAGAAGAGTGTGTTAGATTCTAGAGAATCTAAATCCCTCTTATGGTCTGTGTATGATGTACATAAACACAGCCTCACATATACTGAGCTGAGGTGTCACAGGCCAACTGCTGGAATTTCTGAGTACCACCTAGAGAGAGAAAACCTATGCTGTGGTTGTTTAATTTATATATTTTATTATTTCTATTTGTTGTTTTGTTTTGTTTTATTTGTTTTTAGAGAAGGCCTCAGTCTGTAGCTCTGGCTGACCCAGGACTGCCTACCTGTGTTAATTAGGGTTTCACAGCTGAGAACAGACACCAAGAGCAAGGTAAGGTTTAGAAAACCCGACCTTCAGTGGTGGCTCAAGCTCTTAATGAGAGCACTCTCTAGGCAGAGGCAGTAAGTTTCTGAGTTCGAGGCCACCCTGGTGAAAGACATGGTTAGGCAGGGCTAGGGTAGGCTAGGGTAGGCTAGGGTAGGCTAGGGTAGGCTAGGGTAGGCTAGGGTAGGCTAGGGTAGGCTAGGGTAGGCTAGGGTAGGCTAGGGTAGGCTAGGGTAGGCTAGGGTAGGCTAGGGTAGGCTAGGGTAGGCTAGGGTAGGCTAGGGTAGGCTAGGGTAGGCTAGGGTAGGCTAGGGTAGGCTAGGCCAGGGTGAGAAGGAAAGAAAGAAAGAAAGAAAGAAAGAAAGAAAGAAAGAAAGAAAGAAAGAAAGAAAGAAAGAAAGAAAGAAAGAAAATAAGAAAGAAAGAGGTTTTATAAAAAGTGTTAAAGTTTTTAAAAATTAAAAAAAAAAATACCAGATCACCATCACACAGCATTGGCTGTCTTCAGGTGTATCCTTTCAGCCTCCAAAACAAAAAGCAATGGCTGGCTGTCTTCAGGTGTATCCTATTCTCCAGTCTTATTTCCAACCTAAGAGCTGGGCTGAGCTGCCTCATTATGTAATTGCAAACCTTCCTTGGTTTGTCTTTTCCATTTCTAAGACTAACAGGCCTTTTTCTATTTAGAGAATATGCTCATGACTGTACTTTAGATATAGTAAATATAACTGTTGCTTATAAAACTTGTTTTTTAGGAATTTTTAAAGGGCAATGGCAGAGTTTATTTTTTAAAAATATTTTGCATTTATTTATTTGTGTGAGTGATGAAGCTCAGGTCTTCAAACTCGTCAGGAGGTATGATTACCTCCCCTCTCTCTCAACCCCTCTCTCTCCTCTCTCAATGATTGTGTAAGAATGTTTTGCATGTGTATGCTGTGCCCACAGACTCCAGAACAGAGTATTAGATCCCCTGGAACTGGAGATGGGCCACCATATATAATACTGGTAATTGAGCCCAGGTTCTCTGGAAGAGGAGACAATGCTCTTAATTGTTGAGCCCTCTCTGTAGCCACATCTTTCTTTCTTTTTTTTTTTTTTTTTGAGTATATGTGAGGCTGTGTTTATATACATCATATGCAGACAATAAGAATGATTTAGATTCTTCAGAATCTGACACCCTCTTCTGGACTGTCTGAAGATAGCTACAGCATACTTAAATATAATAAATAAATAAATCTTTAAAAAGAAAAGGAAAAGTAAAAAAGAAAGAACAGGCCTGCCATATGCATGTTCATAGAGGAAAATGGAAGAGACCCCAATCTAACCTCAGCAGGGTGCTTCCTTCTGGATGGTAGCTCACAGTTTCATCCCAGCAAGACAGGCAAATCACTGAGTTCAAGGACAGTAAGGTTCAGGACAGCCAAGGTTAGGAAGGAAAAGGGTCTATGTTGAGAATACAAACCTACAAAACAACAACTAGGAAAAAGAAGTGACAGTGTAACTTGGGGTAGGGTACCAACAAGAGAAAGCTTTCTGTTACCACTTACAAACACCAGTAGCCTTGCACCCTTCTGCCCAGGTCCCTGCCTTCCTTTCTAGGAATTCTAAGGATGCCAGGGTGTGGGGGAATCCAGATTAACTTTTTAATAACAAAGACTTGGTCTTTGATGTCTATAGGAAGCCCTTCTCAGTGCCTTTAACTACCACTGAACTTTCAGGGCTGTGACTCAACTGTAACAAGGAACAGAGCTAAGAACCTGCAGCCTTTGAAAACAACTATTTTTTTAAAGTGGGGGACACAAATCAGCAGTAGAACCCCTCAGGTTCAGCCATAATACTTGTTAGGGAAACAGCCTCAATGTCCGGAGCTGAGGTCTCATGGGTGAACTGCTTCAAACTCTGAGTATCATTGAAAGAAAGAAAAGATATCATGTGGTTTCTTAATTTATTTATTTTATTATTTCTATTTTTTTTGTTTTCTTTTGTTTTGTTTTAGAAAAGGCCTCAGTCTGTAGCTATGGCTGACCTAGGACAGACTACATGTGTTAATTAGGGTTTCACAGTTGAGAAACAGACCATACCTATGTAAGACTTAGAAAACCCAACAGTCAGTGGTGGCTCGAGCTCTTAATGAGAGCACTCTGGAGGCAGAGGCAGTCAGTTTCTGAGTTCGAGGCCAGCCTGGTTAAAGACAGGGATAGGCAGGGATAGGCAAGGCAGGGCTGGGCTAGGCTAGGCAAGGCAAGGGGCTAGGCTAGGCTACGCAAGGGGCTAGGCAAGACAGACAGACAGAGAGAAAGACACACAAGGATGGAGGCCTGCCTGGTTTTTCTTTCTTCCTTATCCCTTTTAAAAAATGTTTATTTATTTATTTATTTATTTATTTATTTATTTATTTATGTATTTATTAGATATAAGTACACTGTAGCGGTCTTCAGACACTCCAGGAGAGGGTGTCAGATTCTGGAGAATCTAAATCCCTCTTACCATCTGCATATGATGTATATAAACACAGCCTCACATTTTCTTCTAAAAATTTAAAGATGGGTGTGGCTTGGAATAAGATGAGTAACCCTGAAAAAGTCAAAAAATGAAAAATCACACTGTAGGACTTGGAATATGGTGAGAAACCCTGAAAAAGTCGAAAAATGAAAAAATCATGCAGGAGTACCTGCAATATGGTGAGAAACACTGAAAAAGTCTTAAAATGAGAATATCACACTCTAGGATTTGGAATATGGTGAGAAACTCTGAAAATGTCGAAAAATGAGAAAATCATGCAGTAGGACACAGAATATGGTGAGAAACCCTGAAAAAAAGTCAAAAAATAAGAAAATCACGCAGTAGGACCTGGAAGCTGGTGAGAAATCCTGAAAAAGTCGAAAAATGAGAAAATCAATCTGTAGGATCCGGAATATGTTGAGAAACCCTGAAAAATTCGAAAAATGAGAAAATCACACTGTAGGACTTGGAATATGTTGAGAAACCCTGAAAAAGTCAAAAAATGAGAAAATAACACTGTAGTACCTTGAATATGGTTAGAAAACACTGAAAAAGTCGAAAAATGAGAAAATCACGCAGTGGGACCTGGGATTTGGTGAGAAACACTGAAAAAGTCTTAAAATAGAAAATCACACTGTAGTACTTGGAATATTGTGAAAAAAAACTGAAAAAGTCTTAAAATGAGAAAATCACACCGTAGGACCTGGAATATGGTGAGAAACCCTGAAAAAGTCAAAAAATGAGAAAAATCACACTGTAGTACATGGAATATGGTGAGAAACTCTGAAAAAGTCGCAAATTATAAAATGACAGTGTAGGACCTGGAATATGTTGAGAAAACCTGAAATATTCGAAAAATGAGAAAATGACAATGTAGAACCTGGAATACCTTAAGAAACCCTGAAAAAGTTAAAAAATGAGAAAAGGACACTCTAGGACTGGAATATGGTGAGAAACCCTGAAACATCGAAAAATGAGAAAATCATGTAGTAGGACCCAGAATATGGTGAGAAATCCTGAAAAAAGTCGAAAAATGAGAAAATCACGCAGTAGGACCTGGAAGCTGGTGAGAAACCCTGAAAAAGTCGAAAAATGAGAAAATCAAACTGTAGGACCTGGAATATGTTGAGAAACCCTGAAAAATACGAAAAAGGCAAAAATCACACTCTAGGACTTGGAATATGATGAGAAACCGTGAAAAAGTCAAAAAATGAAAAAAATCACACTTTAGTACCTGGAATATGGTGAGAAACACTAAAAAAGTATTAAAATGAGAAAATCACCCAGTAGGACCTCGAATGTGGTGAGAAACCCTGAAACAGTCGAAAAATAAGAAAATCAAACTTGTAGTACATGCAATATGGTGACAAACCCTGAAAAAGTCGAAAAATGAGAATATCACACTCTAGGACTTGGAATATGATGAGAAACCCTGAAAAAGTCAAAAAATGAGAAAATCACACTGTAGGACTTGGAATATGGTGAGAAACCCTGAAAAATTCGAAAAATGAGAAAATAATGCACTAGGACCCAGAATATGATGAGAAAAACAGAAAAAGTCTTAAAATGAGAAAATCACACTGTAGGACCTGGAATATGGTAAGAAACCCTGAAAATGTCGAAAAATGAGAAAATGACACTGTAGGAGCTGGAATATGGTGAGAAGTCATGTAAAAATTAAAAAAAAAAAAAAAAAAGAAATACACACTTGTAGGACTTGCAATATGGTGAGAGACCCTGAAAAAGTCTTAAAATGAGAAAATCACACTGTAGGACTTGGGATATGGTGAGAAACCCTGAAAAAGTCGAAAAATGAGAAAATCACACTGAAGGAACTGGAATATGCTGAGAATCCCTGAAAAATTCGAAAAATGCGAAAATCACACTCTAGGACTTGGAATATGATGAGAAACCCAGAAAAAGTCAAAAAATGAGAAAATCACACTGTAGGACTTGGAATATGGTGAGAAACCCTGAAAAAGTCGAAAAATGAGAAAATCACACTGTAGTACCTGGAATATGGTGAGAAACACTGAAAAAGTCTAAAAATAAGATAAAACATGTAGTACCTGAAATATGATGAGAAACCCTGAAAAAGTCAAAAAATTAGAAAATCAAATTGTAGGAACTGGAATATGCTGAGAATCCCTGAAAAATTTGAAAAATGCGAAAATCACCCTCTAGGACTTGGAATACGATGAGAAACCCTGAAAAAGTCAAAAAATGAGAAAATCACACTGTAGTACCTGGAATATGGTGAGAAACACTGAAAAAGTCTAAAAATAAGATAAAACTGTAGTACCTGAAATATGGTGAGAAACCCTGAAAAAGTCGAAAAATGAGAAAATCACACTGTAGGACTTCGAATATGATGAGAAACCGTGAAAAAGTAAAAAAATGAGAAAAATACACTGTAGGAGCTGGAATATGGAGAGAAACCCTGAAAAGGTTAAAAAATTAGAAAATCACAATTGTAGGACCTCCAATATGGTGAGAAACCCTGAAAAAGTCGAAAAATGAGAAAAACACACTGTAGGACCTGGAATATGGTGAGAAACACTGAAAAATTCAAAAAAAGAGAATCACACAGTAGGACCTGAAATATGGTGAGAAACCGTGAAACAGTCGAAATATAAGAAAATCAAACTTGAAGTACCTGCAATATGGTGAGAAACCCTGAAAAAGCCGAAAAATGAAAAAATCACACTGTAGGATTTGGAATATGATGAGAAACCATGAAAAAGTCAAAAATGAGAAAAATATACTGTAGGAGTTGGAATGTGGTGAGAAAACCTGAAAAAGTCGAAGAATAAGAAAATCACACAAGTAGGACCTCCAATATGGTGAGAAACCCTGAAAAAGTCGAAAAATGAGAAAATTACAGACTAGGACATGGAATATGGTAAGAAACCCTTTAAAAGTCGGAAAAAGAGAAAATCACACTGTAGGATTTGGAATATGATGAGAAAACCTGAAAAAGTCAAAAAATGAGAAAATCACACTGTAGGACCTGGAATATGTTGAGAAACCCTGAAAAAGTCTTAAAATGAGAAAATCACACTGTAGGACTTGGAATAAGATGAGAAACCCTAAAAAAGTCGAAAAATGAGAAAAATACACTGAAGGAGTTGGAATATGTTGAGAAACCCTGAAAAAGTCTTAAAATGAGAAAATCACACTATAGGACCTGGAATATGGTGAGAAACTCTGAAAAAGTCAAAAAAAGAGAAAATCACACTCTAGGACTTGGAATATGATGAGAAACCCTGAAAAAGTCAAAAAAAGAGAAAATCAGACTGTAGTACCTGGAATATGTTGAGAAACCCTGAAAAAGTCTAAAAATGAGAAAATCAAACAGTAGGACCTGGAATATGGTGAGAAACCCTGAAAGATCAAAAAATAAGAAAATCAAATTTGTAGTACCTGCAATATGGTGAGAAACCCTGAAAAAGTCAAAAAATGAGAAAATCACAATATAGGACTTGGAATAAGATGAGAAACCGTGAAAAAGACAAAAAATGACAAAAACACACTGTAGGAGCTGGAATATGGTGAGAAACCCTGAAAAAGTCCAAAAATAAGAAATTCACACTTGTAGGACCTGCAATATGGTGAGAAACCCTGAAAAAGTCGAAAAATGAGAAAATCACACTGTAGGACTTGGAATAAGATGAGACACCCTGAAAAAGTCAAAAAATGAGAAAATTTCACTGTAGGACTTGACATAAGATGAGAAACCCTGAAAAAGTTGAAAAATGAGAAAATCACAATGTAGAACATGGAATATGGTGAGCAATCCTAAAACAGGATTGTAGCTGTCTTCAGACACTCCAGAAGAGGGTGTCAGATTCTGGAGTATCTTAATCCCTCTTATGGTAAGCATATGATGTACATAAACACAGTCTCACATATACTTCTAAAAATTTAAAGATGGGCGGGGCCACTGAGAGGGCTCAACAATTAACAGCATTGTCTCTTCTTCCAGAGAATCTGGGATCAACTACCAGCAACTATATGGTGACCCATCTCCAGTTCCAGGGGATAAGATAGACAGACAGACAGACATACAGACAGACAGAGATAAGGATGGCAGGCCTGCCTGGTCTCTCTTTCTTTATTATATTTTTTTAAAAATGTTTATTTGTTTATTTATGAATTTATTAGATATAAGTACACTGTAGCTGTCTTCAGACACTCCAGAAGAGGGTGTCAGATTCTGGAGAATCTAAATCCCTCTTATGGTCTGCATATTCGGTACATAAACAGAGCCTCACATATACTTCTAAAAATTTAAAGATGGGTGGGGCCACTGAAAGGGCTCAACAATTAACAGCATTGTCTCCTCTTCCAGAGAACCTGGGATCAACTACCAGCAACTATATGGTGGCCCATCTCCAGTTCCAGGGGATCAGACAGACAGACAGACATACAGACAAGGATGGCAGGCCTTCCTGGTTTTTATTTCTTTCTTATCCGTTTAAAAATGTTTATTTATTTATTTATGAATTTATTAGATATAAGTACACTGTAGCTGTCTTCAGACACTCAGGAAGAGGGTGTCAGTTTCTGGAGAATCTAAGTCCCTCTTATGATCTGCATATGATGTACATAAAAACAGCTTCACATTTACCTTAAAAATTTAAGATGGGTGGGGCCACTGAAAGGGCTCAACAATTAACAGCATTGTCTCCTCTTCCAGAGAACCTGGGATCAACTACCAGCAAATATATGGTGGCCCATCTCCAGATCCAGGGGATCAGAGAGACAGACAGACAGACCGACAAGGATGGCAGGCCTGCCTGGTTTTTCTTTCTTTCTTATCCTTTTTTAAAACATGTTTATTTATTTATTTATGTATTTATTAGATATAAGTACACTGTAGCTGTCTTCAGACACTCAGGAAGAGGGTGTCAGATTCTGGAGAATCTAAATACCTCTTATGATCTGCATATGATGTACATAAACACAGCCTCACATATACTTCTAAAAATTTAAAGATGGGTGGGGCCATTTAAAGGGATCAACAATTAACAGCATTGTCTCCTCTTCCAGAGAACCTGGGATCAACAACCAGCAATTATATGGTGGCCCATCTCCAGTTCCAGGGGATCAGACAGACAGACAGACAGACAGAGATATGGATGGAAGGCCTGCCTGGACTTTCTTTCTTTATTATCCTTATTTAAAAATATTTATTTGTTTATTTATGTATTTATTAGATATAAGTACACTGTAGCTGTCTTCAGACATTCCAGAAGAGGGTGTCAGATGCTGGAGAATCTAAATCCCTCTTATGGTCTGCATTTGATGTACATAAACATAGCCTCACATATACTTCTAAAAATTTAAAGATGGGTGGGGCCACTGAAAGGGCTCAACAATTAACAGCATTGTCTCCTCTTCCAGAGAACCTGGGATCAACTACCAGCAACTATATGGTGGCCCATCTCCAGTTACAGGGGATCAGACAGACAGACAGACAGACAAAAGTGATAAGGATGGCAGGCCTGCATGGTCTTTCTTTCTTTCTTCTCCGTTTAAAAAAATGTTTATTTATTTATTTATATTTATTTAATTATTTATTTTTAATGTATTTATTAGATATAAGTACACAATACTTGTCTTCAGACACTCCAGAAGAGGGTGTCAGATTCTGGAGAATCTAAATCCCTCTTATGGTCTGCATATGATGTACATAAACACAGCCTCTCATATACTTCTAAAAATTTAAATATGGGTGGGGCCACTAAAAGGGATCAACAATTAACAGCATTGTCTCCTCTTCCAGAGAACCTGGGATCAACAACCAGCAATTATATGGTGGCCCATTTCCAGTTCCAGGGGATCAGACAGACACACAGACAGACAGACAGAGATAAGGATGGCAGGCCTGCCTGGTCTTTCTTTCTTTCTTATCATTTTAAAAAAGGTTTATTTATTTATTTATTTATTTATGTATTTATTAGATATAAGTACACTGTAGCTATCTTCAGACACTCCAGAAGAGGCTGTTTGATTCTGTAGAATGTAAATCCCTCTTATGTTCTGCATATGATGTACATAAACACAGCCTCACATATTCTTCTAAAAATTAAAAGATGGTTGGGGCCACTGAAAAGAACCAACAATTAACAGCATTGTCTCCTCTTCCAGAGAACCTGGGATGAACTACCAGCAACTATATGGTGGCCCATCTCCAGTTCCAGGGGATCAGACAGACAGACAGACAGACAGATATAAGGATGGCAGGCCTGCCTGGTCTTTCTTTCTTTATTATACTGTTGAAAAAATGTTTATTTATTTATTTATTTATTTATTTATTTATTTATTTATTTATTTTTTATTTATTTATGTATTTATTAGATATAAGACCACTGTAGCTGTCTTCAGACACTTCAGAAGATGTTGTCAGATTCTGGAGAATCTAAATCCCTCTCATGGTCTGCATATGATGTACATAAACACAGACTCACATATACTTCTAAAAATTTAAAGATGTGTGGGGCCACTGAAAGGACTCAACAATTAACAGCATTGTCTCCTCTTCCAGAGAAACTCGGATCAACTACCAGCAACTATATGGTGGCCCATTCCAGTTCCAGGGGATCAGACAGACAGACAGACAGACAGACAGACAGAGATAAGGATGGCAGGCCTGCTGGACTTTCTTTTTTTCTTATCCTTTTTAAAAAATGTTTATTTATTTATTTATTTATTTATTTATTTATTTATTTATTTATTTATTTATTAGATATAAGTACACTGTAGCTGTCCTCAGACACTCCAGAAGAGGGTGTCAGATTCTGGAGAATCTAAATCCCTCTTATGGTCTGCATATGATGTACATAAACACAGCCTCTCATATACTTCTAAAAATTTAAATATGTGTGGGGCCACTAAAAGGGATCAACAATTAACAGCATTGTCTCCTCTTCCAGAGAACCTGGGATCAACTACCAGCAACTATATGGTGGCCCATCTGCAGTTCCAGGGGATCAGACAGACAGACAGACAGACAGACAGAGATAAGGATGGCAGGCCTGCCTGGTCTTTCTTTCTTTCTTATCCTTTAAAAAATGTTTATTTATTTATGTATTTATTATATATAAGTACACTGTAGCTGTCTACAGACACTCCAGAAGAGTGTGTTAGATTCTAGAGAATCTAAATCCCTCTTATGGTCTGTGTATGATGTACATAAACACAGCCTCACATATACTGAGCTGAGGTGTCACAGGCCAACTGCTGGAATTTCTGAGTACCACCTAGAGAGAGAAAACCTATGCTGTGGTTGTTTAATTTATATATTTTATTATTTCTATTTGTTGTTTTGTTTTGTTTTATTTGTTTTTAGAGAAGGCCTCAGTCTGTAGCTCTGGCTGACCCAGGACTGCCTACCTGTGTTAATTAGGGTTTCACAGCTGAGAACAGACACCAAGAGCAAGGTAAGGTTTAGAAAACCCTACCTTCAGTGGTGGCTCAAGCTCTTAATGAGAGCACTCTGTAGGCAGAGGCAGTAAGTTTCTGAGTTCGAGGCCACCCTGGTGAAAGACATGGTTAGGCAGGGCTAGGGTAGGCTAGGGTAGGCTAGGGTAGGCTAGGGTAGGCTAGGGTAGGCTAGGGTAGGCTAGGGTAGGCTAGGGTAGGCTAGGGTAGGCTAGGGTAGGCTAGGGTAGGCTAGGGTAGGCTAGGGTAGGCTAGGGTAGGCTAGGGTAGGCTAGGGTAGGCTAGGGTAGGCTAGAGAAGAAAGAAAGAAAGAAAGAAAGAGAGAGAGAGAAAGAAAGAAAGAAAGAAAGAAAGAGAAAGAAAGAAAGAGAAAGAAAGAAAGAGAAAGAGAAAGAGAGAGAGAAAGAGAGAGAGAAAGAGAGAGAGAAAGAGTGAGAGAAAGAGAGAAAGAAAGAGAGAAAGAAAGAGAGAAAGAAAGAAAGAAAGAGGTTTTATAAAAAGTGTTAAAGTTTTTAAAAATTAAAAAAAAAATACCAGATCACCATCACACAGCATTGGCTGTCTTCAGGTGTATCCTTTCAGCCTCCAAAACAAAAAGCAATGGCTGGCTGTCTTCAGGTGTATCCTATTCTCCAGTCTTATTTCCAACCTAAGAGCTGGGCTGAGCTGCCTCATTATGTAATTGCAAACCTTCCTTGGTTTGTCTTTTCCATTTCTAAGACTAACAGGCCTTTTTCTATTTAGAGAATATGCTCATGACTGTACTTTAGATATAGTAAATATAACTGTTGCTTATAAAACTTGTTTTCTAGGAATTTTTAAAGGGCAATGGCAGAGTTTATTTTTTAAAAATATTTTGCATTTATTTATTTGTGTGAGTGATGAAGCTCAGGTCTTCGAACTCGTCAGGAGGTATGATTACCTCCCCTCTCTCTCAACCCCTCTCTCTCCTCTCTCAATGATTGTGTAAGAATGTTTTGCATGTGTATGCTGTGCCCACAGACTCCAGAACAGAGTATTAGATCCCCTGGAACTGGAGATGGGCCACCATATATAATACTGGTAATTGAGCCCAGGTTCTCTGGAAGAGGAGACAATGCTCTTAATTGTTGAGCCCTCTCTGTAGCCACATCTTTTTTTTTTTTTTTGAGTATATGTGAGGCTGTGTTTATATACATCATATGCAGACAATAGGAATGATTTAGATTCTTCAGAATCTGACACCCTCTTCTGGACTGTCTGAAGATAGCTACAGCATACTTAAATATAATAAATATATAAATCTTTAAAAAGAAAAGGAAAAGTAAAAAAGAAAGAACAGGCCTGCCATATGCATGTTCATAGAGGAAAATGGAAGAGACCCCAATCTATCCTCAGCAGGGTGCTTCCTTCTGGATGGTAGCTCACAGTTTCATCCCAGCAAGACAGGCAAATCACTGAGTTCAAGGACAGTAAGGTTCAGGACAGCCAAGGTTAGGAAGGAAAAGGGTCTATGTTGAGAATAAACCGACAAAACAACAACTAGGAAAAAGAAGTGACAGTGTAACTTGGGGTAGGGTACCAAAAAGAGAAAGCTTTCTGTTACCACTTACAAACAGCAGTAGACTTGCACCCTTCTGCCCAGGTCCCTGCCTTCCTTTCTAGGAATTCTAAGGATGCCAGGGGGTGGGGCAATCCAGATTAACTTTTTAATAACAAAGACTTGGTCTTTGATGTCTAGAGGAAGCCCTTCTCAGTGCCTTTAACTACCACTGAACTTTCAGGGCTGTGACTCAACTGTAACAAGGAACAGGGCTAAGAACCTGCAGCCTTTGAAAACAACTATTTTTTTAAAGAGGGGGACACAAATCAGCAGTAGAACCCCTCAGGTTCAGCCATAATACTTGTTAGGGAAACAGCCTCAATGTCCAGAGCTGAGGTCTCATGGGTGAACTGCTTCAAGCTCTGAGTATCATTGAAAGAAAGAAAAGATATCATGTGGTTGCTTAATTTATTTATTTTATTATTTCTATTTTTTGTTTTCTTTTGTTTTGTTTTAGAAAAGGCCTCAGTCTGTAGCTATGGCTGACCTAGGACAGACTACATGTGTTAATTAGGGTTTCACAGCTGAGAAACAGACCATACCTATGTAAGACTTAGAAAACCCAACAGTCAGTGGTGGCTTGAGCTCTTAATGAGAGCACTCTGGAGGCAGAAGCAGTCAGTTTCTGACTTCGAGGCCAGCCTGGTTAAAGACAGGGATAGGCAGGGCTAGGCAAGGCAGGGCTGGGCTAGGCTAGGCAAGGCAAGGGGCTAGGCTAGGCTACGCAAGGGGCTAGGCAAGACAGACAGACAGAGAGAAAGACAGACAAGGATGGAAGGCCTGCCTGGTTTTTCTTTCTTCCTTATCCCTTTTAAAAAATGTTTATTTATTTATTTATTTATTTATGTATGTATTTATTAGATATAAGTACACTGTAGCTGTCTTCAGACACTCCAGAAGAGTGTGTCAGATTCTGGAGAATCTAAATCCCTCTTATGGTCTGCATATGATGTACAAAAACACAGCCTCACATATACTTCTAAAAATTTAAAGATGGGTGGGGCCACTGAAAGGGCTCAACAATTAACAGCATTGTCTCCTCTTCCAGAGAACCTGGGATCAACTACCAGCAACTATAAGGTAGCCCATCTCCAGTTCCCGGGGATCAGACAGACAGACAGACAGACAGAGATAAGGATGGAAGGCCTGCCTGGACTTTCTTTCTTACTTATCCTTTTTAAAACATGTTTATTTCTTTATTTATGTATTTATTAGATATAAGTACATTGTAGCTGTCTTCAGACACTCCATAAGAGTGTGTCAGATTCTGGAGAATCTAAATCCCTCTTATGGTCTGCATATGATGTACATAAACACAGCCTCACATATACTTCTAAAAATTTAAAGATGGGTGGGGCCACTGTAAGGGCTCAACAATTAACAGCATTGTCTCCTCTTCCAGAGAACCTGGGATCAAGTACCAGCAAAAATATGGTGGCCCATCTCCAGTTTCAGGGGATCAGACAGACAGACAGACAAACAGACAAGGATGGCAGGCCTGCCTGGTTTTTCTTTCTTTCTTATCCTTTTTAAAACATGTTTATTTATTTATTTATGTATTTATTAGATATAAGTACACTGTAGCTGTCTTCAGACACTCCGAAGAGGGATCAGATTCTGGAGAATGTAAATCCCTCTTATGGTCTCCATATGATGTACATAAACACAGCCTCACAAATACTTCTAAAAATTTAAAGATGGGTGGTGCCACTGAAAGGGCTCAAAAATTTACAGCCTTGTCTCCTCTTGCAGAGAATCTGGGATCAACTACCAGCAACTATATGGTGGCCCACTCCAGTTCCAGGGTATCAGACAGACAGACAGACAGACAGACAGAGATAAGGATGGCAGGCCTTCCTGGTCTTTCTTTTTTTCTTATCCTTTTTAATAATGCTTATTTATTTATTTATTTATGTATTTATTAGATATAAGTACACTGTAGCTGTCTTCAGACACTCCAGAAGAGAGTGTCAGATTCTGGAGAATCTAAATCCCTCTTATTGTCTGCATATGATGTACATAAACACAGCCTCACATTTACTTCTAAAAATTAAAGATGGGTGTTGCCACTGAACGGCTCAAAAATTAACAGCATTGTCTCCACTTCCAGAGAACCTGAGATCAACTACCAGCAACTATATGGTGGCCCATCTCCTGTTCCAGGGGATCAGACAGAGAGACAGACATACAGACAGATAGAGATAAGGATGGCAGGCCTGCTTCGTCTTTCTTTCTTTCTTATCCTTTTTAAGAAATGTTTATTTATTTATTTATGTATTTATTAGATATAAGTACACTGTAGCTGTCTTCAGACATCAGGAAGAAGGTGTCAGATTCTGGAGAATCTAAATCCCTCTTATGGTCTGAATATGATGTACATAAACACAGACTCACATTTACTTCCAAAAATTAAAGATGTGTGGGGCCACTGTATGGGCTCAAACATTAACAGCATTGTCTCCTCTTCCAGAGAACCTGGGATCAACTACCAGCAACTATATGGTGGCCCATCTCCAGTTCCAGAGGATCAGACAGAGAGACAGACAGACAGACATATAGAGATAACGATGGCAGGCCTGCCTGGTCTTTCTTTCTTATCCTTTTTAAGAAATGTTTATTTACTTATTTATGTATTTATTAGATAAAAGTACACTGTAGCTATCTTCAGACACTCCAGAAGAGGGTGTCAGATTCTGGAGAATTTAAATCCCTCTTATGGTCTGCATATGATGTACATAAACACAGCCTCACATATACTTCTAAAAATTTACAGATGGGTGGAGCCACTGAAAGGGCTCAACAATTAACCGCATTGTCTCCTCTTCCAGAGAACCTGGGTTCAACTTCCAGCACCTATATGGTGGCCCATCTCCAGTTCCAGGGTATCAGACAGATAGACAGACAGACAGACAGAGAGACAGAGATAAGGAAGGCAGGCCTCCCTGGTCTTTCTTTCTTTCTTATCCTTTTTAAAAAATGTTTATTTATATATTTATTTATTTATTTATTTATTTATGTATTTATTAGATATAAGTACACTGTGTCTGTCTTCAGACACTCCAGAAGATGGTGTCAGATTCTGGAGAATCTAAATCCCTCTTATGGTCTGTATATGATGTACATAAACACAGCCTCACATATACTTCAAAAATTTAAAGATGTATGGGGTCACTGAAAGGGCTCAACAATTAACAGCATTATCTCCTCTTCCAGACAACCTGGGATCAACTACCAGCAACTATATGGTGGCTCATCTCCAGTTCTAAGGTATCAGACAGAAAGACAGACAGACAGACAGACAAGGGTGGCAGGCCTGCCTGGTTTTTTTTCTTTCTCATCCTTTTTAAAAATGTTTATTTATTTATTTATGTATTTATTAAATATAAGTACACTTTAGCGGTCTTCAGACACTCCAGGAGAGGGTGTCAGATTCTGGATAATCTAAATCCCTCTTATGGTGTGCATATGATGTACATAAACACAGACTCACATTTACTTCCAAAAATTTAAAGATGTGTGGGGCCACTGAAAGGGCTCAACAATTAACAGCATTGTCTCCTCTTCCAGAGAACCTGGGATCAACTACCAGCAACTATATTGTGGCCCATCTCCAGTTCCAGTGGATCAGTAAGACAGACAGACAGACAGACAGAGATAAGGATGCCAGGCCTGCCTGGTCTTTCTTTATTTCTTATCCTTTAAAAAAATGTTTATTTATTTATTTATTTATTTATTTATTTATTTATGTATTTATTAGATATAAGTACACTGTAGCTGCCTTCAGACACTCCAGAAGAGGGTTTCAGATTCTGGAGAATCTAAATCCCTCTTATGGTCTGCATATGATGTACATAAACACAGCCTCACATATACTTCTAAAAATTTAAAGATTGGTGGGACCACTGAAAGGGCTCAACAATTACCATCACTGTCTCCACTTCCAGAGAACCTGGTATCAACTATCAGCAACTGTATAGTTGCCCACCTCCAGTTCCAGGGGATCAGACAGACTGTCAGACAGACAGACAGAGATAAGGATGGCAGGCTTGCCTGGTCTTTCTTTCTTTCTTATCCTTTTGAAAAAATGTTTGCTTATTTTTTTATTTATGTATTTATTAGATATAAGTACACTCTAGCTGTCTTCAGACACTCCAGAAGACGGTGTCAGATTCTGGAGAATCTAAATCCCTCTTTTGGCCTGCATATTATGTACATAAACACAGACTCACGTATACTTCTAAAAATTTAAAGATGTGTGGGGCCACTGAGAAGAATGGGAGGGTAGGGAAGTGGGGGGAGGTATGGGGGACTTTTGGGATAGCATTGGAAATGTAATTGAGGAAAATATGTAATAAAAAAACAGTGAAAAACAAAACAAAACAATTAACAGCATTGTCTCCTCTTCCAGAGAACCTGGGATCAACTACCAGCAACTATATGGTGGCACTTCTCCAGTTCCAGGGTATCAGACAGACAGACAGACAGACAGACAGACAGACAGACAGACAGAGATAAGGATGGCAGGCCTGCCTGTTCTTTCTTTCTTTCTTATCCTTTTTAAAAAAATGTTTATTTATATATTTATTTATTTATTTATTTATTTATTTATTTATTTATTTATTAGATATAAGTAAACTGTTGCTATCTTTAGACACTCCAGAAGAGGGTGTCAGATTCTGGAGAATCTAAATCCCTCTTACGATCTGCATATGATGTATATAAACACAGCCTCACATTTTCTTCTAAAAATTTAAAGATGGGTGTGGCTTGGAATAAGATGAGTAACCCTGAAAAAGTCAAAAAATGAAAAATCACACTGTAGGATTTGGAATATGGTGAGAAACCCTGAAAAAGTCGAAAAATGAGAAAAGCATGCAGGAGTACCTGGAATATGGTGAGAAACACTGAAAAAGTCTTAAATGAGAATATCACACTCTAGGACTTGGAATATGGTGAGAAACCCTGAAAATGTCGAAAAATGAGAAAATCATGCAGTAGGACCCAGAATATGGTGAGAAACCCTGAAAAAAAAGTCAAAAAATAAGAAAATCACGCAGTAGGACCTGGAAGCTGGTGAGAAACCCTGAAAAAGTCGAAAAATGAGAAAATCAATCTGTAGGATCTGGAATATGGTGAGAAACCCTGAAAAATTCGAAAAAAGCAAAAATCACACTCTAGGACTTGGAATATGTTGAGAAACCCTGAAAAAGTCAAAAAATGAGAAAATCACACTGTAGGACTTGGAATATGGTGAGAAACCCTGAAAAAGTCGAAAAATGAGAAAATCACACTGTAGGACTTGGAATATGGTGAGAAACCCTGAAAAAGTCGAAAAATGAGAAAATCACGCAGTAGGACCTGGGATTTGGTGAGAAACACTGAAAAAGTCTTAAAATAGAAAATCACACTGTAGTACTTGGAATATGGTGAAAAATACTGAAAAAGTCTTAAAGTGAGAAAATCACACCTTAGGACCTGGAATATGGTGAGAAACCCTGAAAAGGTCAAAAAATGAGAAAAATCACACTGTAGTACATGGAATATGGGTAGAAACTCTGAAAAAGTCGCAAATTATAAAATGACAGTGTAGGGCCTGGAATATGTTGAGAAAACCTGAAATATTCGAAAAATGAGAAAATGACAATGTAGAACCTGGAATACCGTAAGAAACCCTGAAAAAGTTAAAAAATGAGAAAATCACACTCTAGGACTGGAATATGGTGAGAAACCCTGAAACATCGAAAAATGAGAAAATCATGTAGTAAGACCCAGAATATGGTGAGAAATCCTGAAAAAAGTCGAAAAATGAGAAAATCACGCAGTAGGACCTGGAAGCTGGTGAGAAACCCTGAAAAAGTCGAAAAATGAGAAAATCAAACTGTAGGACCTGGAATATGTTGAGAAACCCTGAAAAATACGAAAAAGGCAAAAATCACACTCTAGGACTTGGAATATGATGAGAAACCGTGAAAAAGTCAAAAAATGAAAAAATCACTCTGTAGTACCTGGAATATGGTGAGAAACACTAAAAAAGTATTAAAATGAGAAAATCACCCAGTAGGACCTGGAATGAGGTGAGAAACCCTGAAACAGTCGAAATATAAGAAAATCAAACTTGTAGTACATGCAATATGGTGACAAACACTGAAAAAGTCGAAAAATGAGAATATCACACTCTAGGATTTGGAATATGATGAGAAACCCTGAAAAATTCAAAAAATGAGAAAATCACACTGTAGGACTTGGAATATGGTGAGAAACCCTCAAAAAGTCGAAAAATGAGAAAATCATGCACTAGGATCCAGAATATGATGAGAAACACAGAAAAAGTCTTAAAATGAGAAAATCACACTGTAGGACCTGGAATATGGTAAGAAACCCTGAAAATGTCGAAAAATGAGAAAATGACACTGTAGGAGCTGGAATATGGTGAGAAGTCATGAAAAAGTCAAAAAAAAAAAAAAAAGAAATACACACTTGTAGGACTTGCAATATGGTGAGAGAACCTGAAAAAGTCTTAAAATGAGAAAATCACACTGTAGGACTTGGGATATGGTGAGAAACCCTGAAAAGGTCGAAAAATTAGAAAATCAAACTGTAGTACCTGGTATATGGTGAGAAACACTAAAAAAGTATTAAAATGAGAAAATCACACAGTAGGACCTGGAATATGGTGAGAAACCCTGAAGCAGTTCAAAAATAAGAAAATAAAACTTGTAGTACATGCAATATGGTGAGAAACACTGAAAAAGTCGAAAAATGAGAATATCACACTCTAGGACTTGGAATATGATGAGAAACCAAGAAAAAGTCTAAAAATGAGAAAATCACACTGTAGGACTTGGAATATGGTGAGAAACCCTGAAAAAGTCGAAAAATGAGAAAATCACACTGTAGTACCTAGAATATGGTGAGAAACACTGAAAAAGTCTAAAAATAAGATAAAACTTGTAGTACCTGAAGTATGATGAGAAACCCTGAAAAAGTCAAAAAATTAGAAAATCAAATTGTAGGAACTGGAATATGCTGAGAATCCCTGACAAATTCGAAAAATGCGAAAATCACCCTCTAGGACTTGGAATACGATGAGAAACCCTGAAAAAGTCAAAAAATGAGAAAATCACACTGTAGTACCTGGAATATGGTGAGAAACACTGAAAAAGTCTAAAAATAAGATAAAACTTGTAGTACCTGAAATATGGTGAGGAACCCTAAAAAAGTCGAAAAATGAGAAAATCACACTGTAGGACTTCGAATATGATGAGAAACCGTGAAAAAGTAAAAAAATGAGAAAAATACACTGTAGGAGCTGGAATATGGAGAGAAACCCTGAAAAGGTTAAAAAATTAGAATATCACAATTGTAGGACCTCCAATATGGTGAGAAACCCTGAAAAAGTTGAAAAATGAGAAAACCACACTGTAGGACCTGGAATATGGTGAGAAACACTGAAAAATTCAAAATATGAGAAAATCACACAGTAGGACCTAAATATGGTGAGAAACCGTGAAACAGTCGAAATATAAGAAAATCAAACTTGAAGTACCTGCAATATGGTGAGAAACCCTGAAAAAGTCGAAAAATGAAAAAATCACACTGTAGGATTTGGAATATGATGAGAAACCATGAAAAAGTCAAAAATGAGAAAAATATACTGTAGGAGTTGGAATGTGGTGAGAAAAACTGAAAAAGTCGAAGAATAAGAAAATCACACAAGTAGGACCTCCAATATGGTGAGAAACCCTGAAAAAGTCGAAAAATGAGACAATTACAGACTAGGACATGGAATATGGTAAGAAACCCTTTAAAAGTCGGAAAAAGAAAAAATCACACTGTAGGATTTGGAATATGATGAGAAAACCTGAAAAAGTCAAAAAATGAGAAAATCACACTGTAGTACCTGGAATACTGTGAGAAAACACTGAAAAAGTCTAAAAATGAGAAAATCACACAGTAGGACTTGGAATATGGTGAGAAACCCTGAAACAGTCGAAAAATAAGAAAATCAAACTTGTAGTACCTGCAATATGGTGAGAAAACCTGAAAAAGTCGACAAATGAGAAAATCATACTGTAGGACCTGCAATAGGGTGAGAAATTCTGAAAAAGTCAAAAAATGAGAAAATCACACTGTAGGACTTGGAATATGATGAGAAAACCTGAAAAAATCTAAAAATGAGAAAATCACACTGTAGGAGCTGGAATATGGTGAGAAACCCTGAAAAGTCAAAAAAAGAGAAAAATCACACTGTAGGACCTGGAATATGGTGAGAAAACATGAAAAACTCAAAAAGGAGAAAATCACATTCTAGGACTTGGAATATGATGAGAAAACCTGAAAAAGTCCAAAAATGAGAAAATCACACTGTAGGACTTCGAATATGATGAGAAACTCTGAAAAAGTCAAAAAATGAGAAAATCACCCTGTTGGACTTGGAATATGGTGAGAAACCCTGAAAAAGTCAAAAAATGAGAAAAATCACACTGTAATACCTGGAATATGGTGAGAAACTCTGAAAAAGTCGCAAATTAGAAAATGACAGTGTAGGACCTGGAATATGTTGAGAAAACCTGAAATATTCAAAAAATGAGAAAATGACAATGTAGAACCTGGAATAAGTAAGAAACCCCGAAAATTTTAAAAAAAGAGAAAATCGCACTGTAGGACCTGGAATATGGTGAGAAACAGTGAAAAAGTCAAAAAATGAGAATATCACACTCTAGGACTTGGAATATGGTGAGGAACCCTGAAAAAGTCAAAACATGAGAAATTCATGCAGTAGGACCCAGAATATGGTGAGAAACCCTGAAAGAAGTCGGAAAATGAGAAAATCAGGCAGTAGGACTTGGAAGCTAGTGAGAAACCCTGAAAAAGACGAAAAGTGAGAATAACAAACTGTAGGACCTGGAATATGTTGAGAAACCCTGAAAAATTCGAAAAAAGCAAAAATCACACTCTAGGACTTGGAATGTGATGAGAAACCCTGAAAAAGTAAAAAAATGAGAAAATTACACTGTAGTACCTGGAATATGGTAAAAAAGTATTAAAATGAGAAAATCACACAGTAGGACCTGGAACATGGTGAGAAACTCTGAATAAGTCGAAAACATGAGAAAATCACGCAGTAGCCTGGAATATGGTGAGAAACCCTGAAAAAGTCGAAAAATGAGAAAATCACGCAGTAGTACCTGGAATATGGTGAGAAACACTGAAAAAGTCTTAAAATGAGAAAATCACACTGTAGGACCTGGAATATGGTGAGAAACTCTGAAAATGTCGAAAAATAAGAAATTCACACTTGTAGGACCTGCAATATGGTGAGAAACCCTGAAAAATTCAAAAAATGAGAAAATCACACTGTAGGACTTGGAATATGGTGAGAAACCCTCAAAAAGTCGAAAAATGAGAAAATCATGCACTAGGATCCAGAATATGATGAGAAACACAGAAAAAGTCTTAAAATGAGAAAATCACACTGTAGGACCTGGAATATGGTAAGAAACCCTGAAAATGTCAAAAAATGAGAAAATGACACTGTAGGAGCTGGAATATGTTGAGAAGTCCTGAAAAAAGCCAAAAAAAAAAAAAAAAAAGAAATACAAACTTGTAGGACTTGTAGGACTTGCAATATGGTGAGAGACCCTAAAAAAGTCTTAAAATGAGCAAATCACACTGTAGGACTTGGAATATGATGAGAAACCCTGAAAAATTCAAAAAATGAGAAAATCACACTGTAGTACCTGGTATATGGTGAGAAACACTAAAAAAGTATTAAAATGAGAAAATCACACTGTAGGACTTGGAATATGGTGAGAAACCCTGAAACAGTCCAAAAATAAGAAAATAAAACTTGTAGTACATGCAATATGGTGAGAAACACTGAAAAAGTCGAAAAATGAGAATATCACACTGTAGGACTTGGAATATGGTGAGAAACCCTGAAAAAGACGAAAAATGAGAAAATCACACTGTAGTACATGGAATATGGTGAGAAACACTGAAAAAGTCTAAAAATAAGATAAAACTTGTAGTACCTGAAATATGGTGAGAATCCCTGAAAAAGTCAAAAAATGAGAAAATCACACTGTAGGACTTCGAATATGATGAGAAACCGTGAAAAAGTAAAAAAATAAGAAAAATACACTATAGGAACTGGAATATGGAGAGAAACACTGAAAAGGTTAAAAAATTAGAAAATCACAATTGTAGGACCTCCAATATGGTGAGAAACCCTGAAAAAGTCGAAAAATGAGAAAAACACACAGTAGGACCTGGAATTTGGTGAGAAACACTGAAAAATTCAAAAAATAAGAATATCACACAGTAGGACCTGAAATATGGAGAGAAACCGTGAAACAGTCGAAATATAAGAAAATCAAACTTGAAGTACCTGCAATATGGTGAGAAACCCTGAAAAAGTCGAAAAATGAAAAAATCACACTGTAGGATTTGGAATATGATGAGAAACCATGAAAAAGTCAAAAATGAGAAAAATATACTGTAGGAGTTGGAATGTGGTGAGAAAACCTGAAAAAGTCGAAGAATAAGAAAATCACACAAGTAGGACCTCCAATATGGTGAGAAACCGTGAAAAAGTCGAAAAATGAGACAATTACAGACTAGGACATGGAATATGGTAAGAAACCCTTTAAAAGTCGGAAAAAGAGAAAATCACACTGTAGGATTTGGAATATGATGAGAAAACCTGAAAAAGTCAAAAAATGAGAAAATCACACTGTAGTACCTGGAATATTGTGAGAAAACACTGAAAAAGTCTAAAAATGAGAAAATCACACAGTAGGACTTGGAATATGGTGAGAAACCCTGAAAAAGTCAAAAAATGAGAAAAATCACACTGTAGTACATGGAATATTGTGAGAAACTCTGAAAAAGTCGCAAATTAGAAAATGACAGTGTAGGACCTGGAATATGTTGAGAAAACCTGAAATATTCAAAAAATGAGAAAATGACAATGTAGAACCTGGAATAAGTAAGAAACCCCGAAAATTTTAAAAAAAGAGAAAATTGCACTGTAGGACCTGGAATATGGTGAGAAACAGTGAAAAAGTCAAAAAATGAGAATATCACACTCTAGGACTTGGAATATGGTGAGAAACCCTGAAAAAGTCAAAACATGAGAAATTCATGCAGTAGGACCCAGAATATGGTGAGAAACCCTGAAAGAAGTCGGAAAATGAGAAAATCAGGCAGTAGGACTTGGAAGCTAGTGAGAAACCCTGAAAAAGACGAAAAGTGAGAATAACAAAATGTAGGACCTGGAATATGTTGAGAAACCCTGAAAAATTCGAAAAAAGCAAAAATCACACTCTAGGACTTGGAATGTGATGAGAAATCCTGAAAAAGTAAAAAAATGAGAAAATCACACTGTAGTACCTGGAATATGGTAAAAAAGTATTAAAATGAGAAAATCACACAGTAGGACCTGGAATATGGTGAGAAACTCTGAAAAAGTCGAAAACATGAGAAAATCACGCAGTAGCCTGGAATATGGTGAGAAACCCTGAAAAAGTCGAAAATGAGAAAATCACGCAGTAGTACCTGGAATATGGTGAGAAACACTGAAAAAGTCTTAAAATGAGAAAATCACACTGTAGGACCTGGGATATGGTGAGAAACTCTGAAAATGTTGAAAAATAAGAAATTCACACTTGTAGGACCTGCAATATGGTGAGAAACCCTGAAAAAGTCAAAAAATGAGAAAATCACACTGTAGGACTTGGAATAAAATGAGAAACCGTGAAAAAGACAAAAAATGACAAAAGTACACGGTAGGAGATGGAATATGGAGAGAAACCGTTAAAAAGGAGAAAAATAAGATATACACACTTGTAGGACATGCAATATGGTGAGAGACCCTGAAAAAGTCTTAAATGAGAAAATCACACTGTAGTACCTGGAATATGGTGAGAAACCCTGAAAAAGTCCAAAAATAAGAAATTCACACGTGTAGGACCTGCAATATGGTGAGAAACCCTGAAAAAGTTGAAAAATGAGAAAATCACACTGTAGGACTTGGAATAAGATGAGACACCCTGAAAAAGTCAAAAAATGAGAAAATTTCACTGTAGGACTTGGAATAAGATGAGAAACCTGAAAAAGTTGAAAAATGAGAAAATCACAATGTAGAAGATGGAATATGGTGAGCAATCCTGAAAAAGTCAAAAATGAGAAAATCACACTGTGGAACCTGGAATATGGTAAGAAACCCTGAAAATGTCGAAAAATGAGAAAATGACACTGTAGGAGCTGGAATATGGTGAGAAGTCCTGAAAAAAGCCAAAAAAAAAAAAAAAAAAAAAAAAAAGAAATACAAACTTGTAGGACTTGTAGGACTTGCAATATGGTGAGAGACCCTGAAAAAGTCTTAAAATGAGAAAATCACACTGTAGGACTTGGAATATGATGAGAAACCCTGAAAAATTCAAAAAATGAGAAAATCACACTGTAGTACCTGGTATATGGTGAGAAACACTAAAAAAGTATTAAAATGAGAAAATCACACTGTAGGACCTGGAATATGGTGAGAAACCCTGAAACAGTCCAAAAATAAGAAAATAAAACTTGTAGTACATGCAATATGGTGAGAAACACTGAAAAAGTCGAAAAATGAGAATATCACACTGTAGTACTTGGAATATGGTGAGAAACCCTGAAAAAGACGAAAAATGAGAAAATCACACTGTAGTACATGGAATATGGTGAGAAACACTGAAAAAGTCTAAAAATAAGATAAAACTTGTAGTACCTGAAATATGGTGAGAAACCCTGAAAAAGTCAAAAAATTAGAAAATCAAATTGTAGGAACTGGAATATGCTGAGAATCACTGGAAATTTCGAAAAATGCGAAAATCACACTCTAGGACTTGGAATACGATGAGAAACCCCTGAAAAAGTCAAAAAAAGAGAAAATCACACTGTAGTACCTGGAGTATGGTGAGAAACACTGAAAAAGTCTAAAAATAAGATAAAACTTGTAGTACCTGAAATATGGTGAGAAACCCTGAAAAAGTCGAAAAATGAGAAAATCACACTGTAGGACTTCGAATATGATGAGAAACCGTGAAAAAGTAAAAAAAATAAGAAAAATACACTGTAGGAGACTGGAATATGGAGAGAAACCCTGAAAAGGTTAAAAAATTAGAAAATCACAATTGTAGGACCTCCAATATGGTGAGAAACCCTGAAAAAGTCGAAAAATGAGAAAAACACACTGTAGGACCTGGAATATGGTGAGAAACACTGAAAAATTCAAAAAATGAGAAAATCACACAGTAGGACCTGAAATATGGAGAGAAACCATGAAAGAGTCGAAATATAAGAAAATCAAACTTGAAGTACCTGCAATATGTTGAGAAACCCTGAAAAAGTCGAAAAATGAAAAAATCACACTGTAGGATTTGGAATATGATGAGAAACCATGAAAAAGTCAAAAATGAGAAAAATATACTGTAGGAGTTGGAATGTGGTGAGAAAACCTGAAAAAGTCGAAGAATAAGAAAATCACACAAGTAGGACCTCCAATATGGTGAGAAACCCTGAAAAAGTCGAAAAATGAGACAATTACAGACTAGGACATGGA
>NW_028227855.1:0-64778 GCF_978045245.1 Mus caroli | reverse complement strand
ATAGGACCCAGAATTGCGAATAAAATTGAAAAACGTCGAAAATGAGAAAATCACACTGTAGGACCCAGAATTACGAAAAAATTTATAAAACGTGGAAAATGAGAAAATCACACTGCAGGACCTAGAATATGCTGAGTAACCCTGAAAAACATGAAAATTAAAAATTCACACTGTCGGACACAGAATATGGCGAGAAACCATGAAAAAAGTGGAAAATTAAAAATTCACACTGTATTACCCAGAATATGGCGAGAAATACTGAAAAACATGGAAAATTAAAAATTCACCCTGAAGGACCTGGAATATGGCAAGAAAACCTGAAAAACGAGAAAATGAGAAAAATCACACTGTAGTACCCAGAATATGACGAAAAAACCTGAAAAACGTGGAAAATTAAAAACTCACACTGAATGACCCAGAATATGGCAAGAAAACCTGAAAAAAGTAAAAAACTAAAAATTCACACTGAAAGACCCCGAATATGGCGAGAAAACCTGAAAAAGGTGGAAAATGAGAATAAATGACTGTAGGACCCAGAATTGCGAAAAAACTTGAAAAACTTCGAAAATGAGAAAATCACACTTTAGGACCCAGAATATGCCGAGAAACCCTGAAAAACGTGGAAAATTAAAAATACGCGCTGTTGGACCCAGAATATGGTGAGAAACCGGAAAAACGTGGAAAATTAAAAATACACTCTGTTGGACCCAGAATATGGCAAGAAACCCTGCAAAAGGTGAAAAACGAGAAAATCACACTGTAAGACCCAGAATTACGAAAAAACCTGAAAAACTTGGAAAATGAGAAAATCACACTGCAGGAAACAGAATATGCCGAGAAACCCTGAAAAACGTGGAAAATTAAAAATTCACACTGAAGGACCCGGAATATAGCGAGAAAACCTGAAAAAGGTGGAAAATGAGAAAATCACATGTAGAACCCAGAATAGCGAAAAAACTTGAAAAAGGTGAAAAATGAGAAAATCACACTGCAGGACCCAGAATATGCTGAGAAACCCTGATAATCATGGAAAATTAAATGTTCACACTGTAGGACCCAGAATATGCCTAGAAACCCTTGAAAAACTTGGAAAAATAAAATACACGCTGTAGGAACCAGAATATATTGAGAAACCCTGAAAAAGTAGGAAATCAAAAACTCACACTGAAGGACCCCGAATATGGGGAGAAATCCTAAAAAACGTGGAAATGAGAAAATCACACTCTAGGACCCAGAATATGACGAAAAAACCTGAAAAACATGGAAAATTAAAAATTCACACTGAAGGTCCGGGAATATGGTGAGAAAACCTGAAAAACGAGGAAAATTAAAAACACAAACTGAAGGACCCAGAATATGGCGAGAAAACATGAAAAACATGGAAAATTAAATATTCACACTGTAGGACCCAGAATATGGCGAGAAACACTGAAAAAGGAGGAAAATGAGAAAATCACACTATAGGCCCAGAATATGGCAAGAAACCTTGAAAAACGTGGAAAATTAAAAATTCACAATGTAGGACCCAGAATATGCTGAGAAAATCTGAAAAAGTTGGATAATGAGAATATCAAACTGTAGGACCCAGAACATGACGAAAAAAACTTAAAAACTTTTAAAATTAAAAATTCAAACTGTAGGACCTGAATATGGCGAGAAACCCTGAGAATCGTGGAAAATTTAAAAATCACACTGTAGGACACAGAATATGGCGATTAACCCTGTAAAAAGTGGAATATTAAAAACTCACACTGAAGTACCCCGAAATTGGCAAGAAAACCTGAAAAAGGTGGAAAATGAAAAAAATCACACTGTAGGACCCAAAATATGCTGAGTAACCCTGAAAAACTTGGAAAATTAAAAATACACGCTGTAGGACCCAGAATATGGCAAAAAACCCTGAAAGAATTAGAAAATTAAAAACTCACACTGAAGGAACCGGAATATGGCAAGAAAACCTGAAAAAGTGGAAAGTCTCTCTCTGTCTCTCTCTCTATGTCTCTCTCTGTCTCTCTCTTTCTCTATCTCTGTCTCTCTCTATTTATCTCTGTCTCTATCTGTCTCTCTCTCTGTCTCTCTCGGTCTCTCTCTCTCTCTCTCTGTCTCTCTCTTTCCCTCTCTCTGTCTCTCTCTGTCTCTATCTCTGTCTCTCTCTGTCTCTCTCTGTCACTCTGTCTCTCTCTGTCTCTCTCTGTCCCTCTCTGTCTCTCTCTGTGTCTTTCTTTGTATCTCTCTGTCTCTCCCTGTCTCTCTCTGTCTCTCTCTTTCTCTCTCTCTGTATCTCTCTGTCTCTCTCTGTGTCTTTCTTTGTCTCTCTCTGTCTCTCTTTGTCTCTCTCTGTGTCTCTCTTTCTCTATCTCTGTCTCTCTCTGTTTCTCTCTGTCTCTATCTCTCTGTGTGTCTCTTTCTTTCCCTCTTTCTGTCTCTATCTCTTTCTCTCTCTGTCTCTCTCTGTCACTCTGTCTCTCTCTGTCTCTCTCTGTCTCTCTCTGTCTCTCTCTGTCTATCTGTCTCTCTCTGTCTCTCTCTGTCTCTCTCTCTGTCTCTGTCTCTCTCTGTGTCTTTCTTTGTCTCTCTCTGTCTCTCTGTCTCTCTATGATTCTCTCTGTGTCTCTCTCTATCTCTCTCTCTCTGTCTCTCTCTGTCTCTCTCTGTCTCTCTCAATGTATCTCTCTGTCTCTCTCTGTCTCTCTCTGTGTCTTTCTTTGTCTCTCTCTGTCTCTCTCTGTCTCTCTGTGTGTCTCTCTCTGTCTCTCTCTCTATCTCTGTCTCTCTCTGTCTTTCTCACTCTGTCTCTGTCTCTCTCTGACTCTCTCTGTCTCTCTTTCTCTCTGTCTCTCTCTGTCTCTCTCTTTCTCTCTGTCTCTCTCTTTCCCTCTCTCTGTCTCTCTCTGTCTCTATCTCTGTCTCTCTCTGTCCTTCTGACTCTTTCTGTCTCTCTCTGTCTCTCTCTCTGTCTCTCTCTGTCTCTATCTCTGTCTCTCTCTGTCTCTCTATGTCTCTCTATGTCTCTCTTAATGTATCTCTCTGTCTCTCTATGTCTCTCTCTGTGTCTTTCTTTGTCTCTCTCTGTCTCTCTCTGTCTCTCTCTCTGTCTCTCTGTCTCTATCTCTGTCTCTCTCTGTCTCTCTCTGTCTCTCTCTGTCTGTCTTTGTCTCTCTGTGTGTCTCTCTGTGTGTCTCTCTCTGTGTCTCTCTGTGTCTCTCTGTCTCTCTCAATGTATCTCTCTGTCTCTCTATGTCTCTCTCTGTCTTTCTTTGTCTCTCTCTGTCTCTCTCTGTCTTTCTCACTCTGTCTCTGTCTCACTCTGTCTCTATCTCTGTCTCTCTCTGACTCTCTCTATCTCTCTCTTTCTCTCTGTCTCTCTCTGTCTCTCTCTGTCTCTCTCTCTGTATCTCTCTGTCTCTCTCTGTCTCTCTCTCTGTGTCTCTCTCTGTCTTTCTCTGTCTCTATCTCTGTCTCGCTCTGTCTCTCTCTGTGTCTTTCTTTGTCTCTCTCTGTCTCTCTCTGTCTCACTGTCTGTCTCTCTCTGTCTTTCTCTGTCTCTCTCTGTGTCTCTCTCTGTCTTTCTCTGTCTCTATCTCTGTCTCTCTCTGTCTCTCTCTGTCCTTCTGACTCTTTATGTCTCTCTCTGTCTCTCTCTCTGTATCTCTCTGTCTCTCTCTGTCTCTCTCTGTTTCTCTCTCTGTCTCACTCTGTCTCTCTCTGTCTCTCTCTGTCTCTCTCTCTGTCTCTCTCTCTGTCTCTCTCTATGTCTCTCTCTCTTTCTCACTCTGTGTATCTCTGTCTCACTCTGTGTCTCTCTCTGTCTCACTCTGTCTCACTCTGTCTCTCTCTGTCTCTCTCTGTCTCTCTCTCTGTCTCTCTCTCTGTCTCTCTCTATGTCTCTCTCTCTTTCTCACTCTGTGTATCTCTGTCTCACTCTGTGTCTCTCTCTGTCTCACTCTGTCTCTCTCTGTCTCTCTCTGTCTCTCTCTCTGTCTCTCTGTCTCTCTCTGTCTCTCTCTCTGTCTCTCACTGTCTGTCTCTGTCTGTCTCTGTCTGTCTCTGTCTCTCTCTGTCTCTCTGTCTCTCTCTGTGTCTCTCGGTGTCTCTCTGTGTCTCTCTCTGTGTCTCTCTGTGTCTCTCTCTGTCTCTCTCTGTGTCTCTCTGTGTCTCTCTGTGTCTCTCTGTCTCTCTCTGTGTCTCTCTCTGTCTCTCTCTGTCTATCTCTGTCTCTCTCTGTCTCTCTCAAAGTATCTCTCTGTCTCTCTATGTCTCTCTCTGTGTCTTTCTTTGTCTCTCTCAGTCTCTCTCTCTCTCTCTGTCTCACTCTGTCTCTCTCTCTGTCTCTCTTTGTCTCTCTCTCTGTATCTCTCTGTCTCTCTCTGTCTCTCTCTGTGTCTCTCTCTGTGTCTCTCTCTGTCTTTCTTTTTCTCTATCTATATCTCTCTCTGTCTCTCTCTGTGTCTTTTTTTGTCTCTCTCTGTCTCTCTCTGTCTCTCTCTGTCTCTCTCTGTCTCTCTCTGTCTGTCTCTGTCTGTCTATGTCTATCTCTGTCCCTCTCTGTGTCTCTCTGTGTCTCTCTCTGTGTCTCTCTGTGTCTCTCTGTCTCTCTCTGTGTCTCTCTCTGTCTCTCTCTGTCTCTATCTCTGTCTCTCTCTGTCTCTCTATGTCTCTCTCAATGTATCTCTCTGTCTCTCTATGTCTCTCTCTGTGTCTTTCTTTGTCTCTCTCTGTCTCTCTCTTTCTGTGTCTCACTCTGTCTCTCTCTCTAACTCTGTCTCTCTCTGTCTCTCTTTGTCTCTCTGTCTGTATCTCTCTGTCTCTCTCTGTCTCTCTCTCTCAGTATCTCCCTCTGTCTTTCTTTGTCTCTATGTCTGACTCTTTCTGTCTCTCTTGTGACTTTCTTTGTCTCTTCTATGTCTCTCTGTGTCTCTCTCTCTGTCTCCCTCAGTCTCTCTCTGTGTCTCTCTCTGTCTTTCTCTGTCTCTATCTCTGTCTCTCTGTCTCTCTCTGTCTCTCTCTGTCCTTCTGTATCTTTCTGTCTCTCTCTGTCTCTCTCTCTGTATCTCTCTGTCTCTCTCTGTCTCTCTCTGTCTTTCTTTGTCTCTCTCTGTCTCTCTCTGTCTCTATCTCTGTCTCTCTCTGTCTCTCTCTGTCTGTCTCTGTCTCTCTGTGTCTCTCTCTCTGTCTCTCTCTGTGTCTCTCTCTGTGTGTCTCTGTCTCTCTCTGTTTCTCTCTCTGTCTCTCTCTGTCTCTCTCTCTCAGTATCTCCCTCTGTCTTTCTTTGTCTCTATGTCTGACTCTTTCTGTCTCTCTTGTGACTTTCTTTGTCTCTTCTATGTCTCTCTGTGTCTCTCTCTCTGACTTCCTCAGTCTCTCTCTGTGTCTCTCTCTGTCTTTCTCTGTCTCTATCTCTGTCTCTCTGTCTCTCTCTGTCTCTCTCTGTCCTTCTGTATCTTTCTGTCTCTCTCTGTCTCTCTGTCTCTCTCTGTCTCTATCTCTTTCTCTCTCTGTCTCTCTCTGTCTGTCTCTGTCTCTCTGTGTCTCTCTCTGTCTCTCTCTGTGTCTCTCTCTGTGTGTCTCTGTCTCTCTCTGTTTCTCTCTCTGTCTCTCTCTGTCTCTAACTCTGTCTCTCTCTGTCTCTCTGTATATCTCTGTCTCTCTCTGTCTCTCTCTGTGTTTTTCTTGGTCTCTCTCTGTCTCTCTCTGTCTCTCTGTGTTTTTCTTTGTCTCTCTCTGTCTCTCTCTCTGTCTCTCTCTGTCTCACTCTGTCTCTCTTTGTCTCTCTTTGTCTCTCTCTCTGTCTCTCTCTCTGTCTCTCTCTGTCTCTCTCTCTTTCTCACTCTGTGTATCTCTGTCTCTCTCTGTGTCTCTCTGTCTCACTCTGTCTTTCTCTGTCTCTCTCTGTCTCTCTCTCTGTCTCTCTGTCTCTCTCTGTCTCTCTCTGTCTCTATATCTGTCTCTCTCTGTCTCTCTCTGTCTCTCTCTGTCTGTCTCTGTCTCTCTGTGTGTCTCTCTCTGTGTCTCTCTGTGTCTCTCTCTGTGTCTCTCTCTGTCTCTCTGTCTCTCTCAATATATCTCTCTGTCTCTCTATGTCTCTCTCTGTCTTTCTTTGTCTCTCTCTGTCTCTCTCTGTCTCTCTCTGTCTCTCTATGTGACTTTCAGTGGCCCCACACAGCCTCACATATACTTCTAAAAATTTAAAGAAGGGTGTGGCCACTCTAAAAGCTCAACAATTAACAGCATTGTCTCCTCTTCCAGAGTACCTGAGATCAACTACCAGCAACTATATGGTGGCCCATCTCCAGTTCCAGGGGATCAGACAGACAGACATACAGACAGTGATAAAAATGGCAGGCCTGCCTGGTCTTTCTTTCTTTCTTATCCTTTTTAAAAAATGTTTATTTATATATTTATTTATGTATTTATTAGATATAAGTACACTGTAGCTGTCTTCAGACACTCCAGAAGAGGGTGTCAGATTCTGGAGAATCTAAATCCCTCTTATGGTCTGCATATGATGTACATAAACACAGCCTCACATATACTTCTAAAAATTTAAAGATGTGTGGGGCCATTGAGAGGGCTCAACAATTAACAGCATTGTCTCCTCTTTCAGAGAACCTGGGATAAACTACCAGCACCTTATGGTGGCCCATCTCCAGTTCCAGTGGATCAGACAGACAGACAGACAGAGAGACAGAGATAAGGATGGCAGACCTACCTGGTCTTTCTTTATTTCTTATACTTTTTAAAAAATGTTTATTTATTTATTTATTTATTTATTTATTTATTTATTTATGTATTAGATATAAGTACACTGTAGCCGTCTTCAGACACTCCAGAAGAGGGTGACAGATTCTAGAGTATCTAAATCCCTCTTATGGTCTGAATATGATGTACATAAACACAGCATCACATATACTTCTAAAAATTAAAAATGGGTGGGGCCACTGAAAGGGCTCAACAATTAACAGCATTGTCTCCTCTTACAGAGAACCTGGGATCAACTACCAGCAACTATATGGTGGCCCATCTCCAGTTCCAGGGGATCAGACAGACAGACAGACAGACAGAGATAAGGATGGCAGGCCTGCCTGGTCTTACATTCTATCTTATCCTTTTTAAAAAATGTTTATTTATTTATTTATTTATTTATTTACTTATGTATTTATTATATATAAGTACACTGTAGCTGTCTTCAGTCACTCCAGTAGAGGGTGTCAGATTCTGGAGAATCTAAATCCTCTTATAATCTGAATATGATGTACATAAACACAGCCTCATTTATACTTCTAAATATTTAAAGAAGTGTGGGGCCACTGAAAGGGCTCAACAATTAACAGCATTGTCTCCTCTTCCAGAGTACCTGGGATCAACTACCAGCAACTATATGGTGGCCCATCTCCAGTTCCAGGGGATCAGACAGACAGACATACAGACAGTGATAAGGATGGCAGGCCTGCCTGGTCTTTCTTTCTTTCTTATCCTTTTTAAAAAAATGTTTATTTATATATTTATTTATGTATTTATTAGATATAAGTACACTGTAGCTGTCTTCAGACACTCCAGAAGAGGGTGTCAGATTCTGGAGAATCTAAATCCCTCTTATGGTCTGCATATGATGTACATAAACACAGCCTCACATATACTTCTAAAAATTTAAAGATGTGTGGGGCCACTGAGAGGGCTCAACAATTAACAGCATTGTCTCCTCTTTCAGAGAACCTGGGATAAACTACCAGCACCTTATGGTGGCCCATCTCCAGTTCCAGTGGATCATACAGACAGACAGACAGAGAGACAGAGATAAGGATGGCAGGCCTGACTGGTCTTTCTTTATTTCTTATACTTTTAAAAAAATGTTTATTTATTTATTTATTTATTTATTTATTTATTTATTTATTAGATATAAGTACACTGTAGCCGTCTTCAGACACTCCAGAAGATGGTGTCAGATTCTGGAGAATCTAAATCCCTCTTATGGTCTGAATATGATGTACATAAACACAGCCTCACATATACTTCCAAAAATTTAAAATGGGTGGGGCCACTGAAAGGCTCAACAATTAACAGCATTGTCTCCTCTTCCAGAGAACCTGGGATCAACTACCAGCACCTACAATGTGGCCCATCTCCAGTTCCAGGGGATCAGACAGACAGACAGACCGACAGAGATAAAGATGGCAGGCCTGCCTGGTCTTTCTTTCTTTCTTATCCTTTTTAAAAAATATTTATTTATTTATTTATTTATTTATTTATTTATGTATTTCTTAGATATAAGTACACTGTAGCTTTCTTTAGACACTCCAGAGGAGGGTGTCAGATTCTGGAGAATGTAAATCCCTCTTATGGTCTGCATATGATGTACATAAACACAGCCTCACATATACTGAGCTGAGGTGTCACAGGCCAACTGCTGGAATTTCTGAGTACCACCTAGATAGAGAAAAGCTATGCTGTGGTTGCTTAATTTATGTATTTTATTATTTCTATTTGTTGTTTTGTTTTGTTTTATTTGTTTTTAGAGAAGTCCTCTGTCTGTAGCTCTGGCTGACCCAGGACTGCCTACTTGTGTTAATTAGGGTTTCACAGCTGAGAACAGACACCAAGAGCAAGGTAAGGCTTAGAAAACCCTACATTCAGTGGTGGCTCAAGCTCTTAATGAGAGCACTCTGTAGGCAGAGGCAGTCAGTTTCTGAGTTCGAGGCCACCCTGGTGAAAGACAGGGCTAGGGTAGGGGCTAGGGTGAGGAAAGAAACAAAGAAAGAGAAAGAGAGAGAAAGAGAGAGAGAGAAAGAAATAGAGAGAGAGAGAGAAAGAAATAGAGAGAGAGAAAGAAAGAGAGAGAGAGAAAGAAAGAGAGAGAGAAAGAAAGAGAGAGAGAGAAAGAAAGAGAGAGAGAGAGAGAAAGAGAGAGAGAGAAAGAGAGAGAGAGAAAGAGAGAGAGAGAGAAAGAGAGAGAGAGAAAGAGAGAGAGAGAAAGAGAGAGAGAGAGAAAGAGAGAGAGAGAGAAAGAGAGAGAGAGAGAAAGAGAGAGAGAGAAAGAGAGAGAGAGAGAAAGAGAGAGAGAGAAAGAGAGAGAGAGAGAAAGAGAGAGAGAGAAAGAAAGAGAGAGAAAGAAAGAGTTTTTATAAAAGTTTTATAAAAAGTGTTAAAGTTTTTAAAAATTAAAAAAAAAAAATACCAGATCACCATCACACAGCATTGGCTGTCTTCAGGTGTATCCTTTCAGCCTCCAAAACAAAAAACAATGGCTGGTTGTCTTCAGGTGTATCCTATTCTCGAGTCTTATTTCCAACCTTAGAGCTGGGCTGAGCTGCCTCATTATGTAATTGCAAACCTTCCTTGGTTTGTCTTTTCCATTTCTAAGACTAACAGGCCTTTTTCTATTTATTGAATATGCTCATGACTGTCCTTTAGATATAGTAAATATAACTGTTGCTTATAAAACTTGTTTTCTAGGAATTTTTAAAGGGCAATGGCAGAGTTTATTTATAAAAAAATATTTTGCATTTATTTATTTGTGTGAGTGATGAAGCTCAGGTCTTCAAACTCGTCAGGAGGTATGATTACCTCCCCTCTCTCTCAACCCCTCTCTCTCCTCTCTCAATGATTGTGTAAGAATGTTTTGCATGTGTATGCTGTGCCCACAGACTCCAGAACAGAGTATTAGATCCCCTGGAACTGGAGATGGGCCACCATATATAATACTGGTAATTGAGCCCAGGTTCTCTGGAAGAGGAGACAATGCTCTTAATTGTTGAGCCCTCTCTGTAGCCACATCTTTCTTTTTTTTTTGAGTATATGTGAGGCTGTGTTTATATACATCATATGCAGACAATAAGAATGATTTAGATTCTTCAGCATCTGACACCCTCTTCTGGACTGTCTGAAGATAGCTACAGCATACTTAAATATAATAAATAAATAAATCTTAAAAAGAAAAGGAAAAGTAAAAAAGAAAGAACAGGCCTGCCATATGCATGTTCATAGAGGAAAATGAAGAGACCCCAATCTAACCTCAGCAGGGTGCTTCCTTCTGGATGGTAGCTCACAGTTTCATCCCAGCAAGACAGGCAAATCACTGAGTTCAAGGACAGTAAGGTTCAGGACAGCCAAGGTTAGGAAGGAAAAGGGTCTATGTTGAGAATACAAACCGACAAAACAACAACTAGGAAAAAGAAGTGACAGTGTAACTTGGGGTAGGGTACCAACAAGAGAAAGCTTTCTGTTACCACTTACAAACACCAGTAGCCTTGCACCCTTCTGCCCAGGTCCCTGCCTTCCTTTCTAGGAATTCTAAGGATGCCAGGGGGTGGGGGAATCCAGATTAACTTTTTAAAAACAAAGACTTGGTCTTTGATGTCTATAGGAAGCCCTTCTCAGTGCCTTTAACTACCACTGAACTTTCAGGGCTGTGACTCAACTGTAACAAGGAACAGGGCTAAGAACCTGCAGCCTTTGAAAACAACTATTTTTTTAAAGTGGGGGACACAAATCAGCAGTAGAACCCCTCAGGTTCAGCCATAATACTTGTTAGGGAAAGAGCCTCAATGTCCGGAGCTGAGGTCTCATGGGTGAAGTGCTTCAAGCTCTGAGTATCATTGAAAGAAAGAAAAGATATCATGTGGTTGCTTAATTTATTTATTTTATTATTTCTATTTTTTGTTTTGTTTTAGAAAAGGCCTCAGTCTGTAGCTATGGCTGACCTAGGACAGACTACATGTGTTAATTAGGGTTTCACAGCTGAGAAACAGACCATACCTATGTAAGACTTAGAAAACCCAACAGTCAGTGGTGGCTCGAGCTCTTAATGAGAGCACTCTGGAGGCAGAGGCAGTCAGTTTCTGAGTTCGAGGCCAGCCTGGTTAAAGACAGGGATAGGCAGGGCTAGGCAAGGCAGGGCTGGGCTAGGCTAGGCTAGGCAAGGGGCTGGGCTAGTCAAGGCAAGGGACTAGGCTAGGCTACTCAAGAGGCTAGGCAAGACAGACAGACAGAGAGAAAGACAGACAAGGATGGCAGGCCTGCCTGGTTTTTCTTTCTTTCTTATCCCTTTTTAAAAAATGTTTGTTTATTTATTTATTTATTTATTTATTTATTTACTTATTTATTTATTTATGTATTTATTAGATATACGTACAATGTAGCTGTCTTCAGACACTCCAGAAGAGGGTGTAAGATTCTGGAGAATCTATATCCCTCTTATGGTCTTCATATGATGTACATACACACAGCCTCACATTTACATCTAAAAATTTAAAGTTGTGTGGGTCCAATGAAAGGGATCAACAATTAACAGCATTGTCTCCTCTTATAGAGAACCTGGGATCAACTACCAGCAACTATATGGTGGCCCATCTCCAGTTCCAGGGGATCAGACAGACAGACAGACATACAGACAGATAGAGTTAAGGATGGCAGGCCTACCTTGTCTTTCCTTCTTTCTTATCCTTTTAAAAAAATGTTTATTAATTTAAGTATGTATTTATTAGATATAAGTACACTGTAGCAGTCTTCAAACACTCCCGAAGAGGGTGTCAGATTCTGGAGAATCTATATCCCTCTTATGGTCTGCATATGATGTACATGAACACAGCCTCACATATACTTCTAAAAATTTAAAGATGGGTGGGGCCACTGAAAGGGCTCAACAATTAACAGCACTGACTCCTCTTCCAGAGAACCTGGGATCAACTACCAGCAATTATATGGTGGCCCATCTCCAGTGCCAGGGGATCAGACAGACAGACAGACAGACAAGGATGGCAGGCCTGCCTGGTCTCTCTTTCTTTATTATCCTTTTTTAAAAATGTTTATTTGTTTATTTATTAATTTATTAGATATAAGTACACTGTAGCTGTCTTCAGACACTCCAGAAGAGGGTGTCAGATTCTGGAGAATATAAATCCCTCTTATGGTCTGCATATTCGGTACATAAACACAGCCTCGCATATACTTCTAAAAATTTAAAGATGGGTGGGGCCACTGAAAGGGCTCAACAATTAACAGCATTGTCTCCTCTTCCAGAGAACCTTGGATCAACTACCAGCAACTATGTGGTGGCCCATCTCCAGTTCCAGGGTATCAGACAGACAGACAGACAGACAGAGATTAGGATGGAGGCCTGCCTGGTCTTTCTTTCTTTCTTATACTTTTAAAAAATGTTTATTTATTTATTTATTTATTTATTTATTTATTTATTTATGTATTTATTATATATAAGTACACTGTAGCTGTCTTCAGACACGCCTGGAGATGGTGTCAGATTCTGGAGAATCTAAATCCCTCTTTTGGTCTGCATATGATGTACATAAACACAGCCTCACATATACTTCTAAAAATTTAAAGATGTGTGGGGCCACTGAAAGGGCTCAACAATTAACAGCATTGTCTCCTCTACCAGAGAACCTGGGATCAACTATGAGCAACTATATGGTGGCCCATCTCCAGTTCCAGGGGATCAGGCAGACAAAGAGAAAGACAGACAAGGGTGGCAGGCCTCCCTGGTTTTTCTTTCTTTCTTATCCTTTTTAAAAAATGTTTATTTATTTATTTATGTACTTATTAGATATAAGTACACCGTAGCTGTCTTCAGACACTCCAGAAGAGGGTGTCAGATTCTGGAGAATATAAATCCCTCTTATGGTCTGCATATGTTGGACATAAACACAGATTCACATACACTTCTAAAAATTTAAGATAGGTGGGCCCACTGAAAGGGCTCAACAATTAACAGCATTGTCTCTTCTTCCAGAGAACCTGGGATCAACTACCAGCAACTATATGGTGGCCCATCTCCAGTTCCAGGGGTTCAGACAGACAGACAGACAGAGATAAAAAGGGCAGGCCTGCCTGGTTTTTCTTTCTTTCTTATCCTTTTAAAATAATGTTTATTTATTTATTTATTTATTTATTTATTTATTTATTTATTTATGTATTTATTAGATATAAGTACACTGTAGTTGTCTTTAGACACTCCAGAAGAGGGTGTCAGATTCTGGAGAATCTAAATCCCTCTTATGGTCTGCATATGATGTACATAAACACAGCCTAACATATACTTCTAAAAATTTAAAGATAGGTGGAGCCACTGAAAGGGCTCAACAATTAACAGCATTGTCTCTTCTTCCAGAGAACCTGGGATCAACTAACAGCAACTATATGGTGGCCCATCTCCAGTTCCAAGGGATCAGACAGACAGACAGACAAACTGACAGAGGTAAGGATGGAGGCCTGCCTGGTCTTTCTTTATTTCTTATACTTTTAAAAAAATGTTTATTTATTTATTTATTTATTTATTTATTTATTTATTTATGTATTTATTAGATATAAGTACACTGTAGCTGTCTTCAGACACTCTAGAAGAGGGTGTCATCTTCTGGAGAATCTAAATCCCTCTTATGGTCTGCATATGATGTACATAAACACAGCCTCACATATACTTCTAAAAATTTAAAGATGGGTGGGCCCACTGAAAGGGCTCAACAATTACCACCATTGTCTCCTCTTCCAGAGAACGTGGGATCAACTACCAGCAACTATGTGGTGGCCCATCTCAAGTTGCAGGGCATCAGACAGACAGACAGACAGAAAGAGATAAGGATGGCAGGCCTGCCTGATTTATCTTTCTTTCTTATCTTTTTAAAAAATGTTTATTTATTTATTTATTAATTTATTAATTTATTAATTTATTAATTTATTTATTTATTTATTTATTTATTTATTTATTTATTAGATATAAGTACACTGTAGCTGTCTACAGACTCTCCAGAAGAGGGTGTCAGATTCTGGAGAATCTATATCCCTCTTATGGTCTGCATATGATGTACATAAACACAGCCTCACATATACTTCTAAAAATTTAAAGATGGTTGGGGCCACTGAAAAAGCTCAACAATTAACAGCATTGTCTCCTCTTCCAGAGGACCTGGGATCAACTACCAGCAACTATATTGTGGCCCATCTCCAGTTCCAGGGGATCAGACAGACATACATACAGACAGACAGACCAGGATTGCAGGCCTGCCTGGTTTTTCTTTCTTCTTATACATTTTAAAAATGTTTATTTATTTATATATATATTTATTAGATATAAGTACATTGTACCTGTCTTCAGACACTTCAGAAGAGGGTGTCATATTCTGGAGAATCTAAATCCCTCTTATGGACTGCATATTATGTACATAAACACAGCCTCACATATACTTCTAAAAATTTAAAGAAGGGTGGGGCCACTCTAAAAGCTCAACAATTAACAGCATTGTCTCCTCTTCCAGAGTACCTCGGATCAACTACCAGCAACTATATGGTGGCCCATCTCCAGTTCTAGACGATCAGACAGACAGACATACAGACAGTGATAAGGATGGCAGGCCTGCCTGGTCTTTCTTTCTTTCTTATCCTTTTTAAAAAAATGTTTATTTATATATTTATTTATGTATTTATAAGATATAAGTACACTGTAGCTGTCTTCAGACACTCCAGAAAAGGGTGTCAGATTCTGGAGAATCTAAATCCCTCTTATGGTCTGAATATGATGTACATAAACACAGCCTCACATATACTTCTAAAAATTATAAATAGGTGGGGCCACTGAAAGGACTCAACAATTAACAGCATTGTCTCCTCTTCCAGAGAACCTGGGATCAACTACCAGCACCTAAAAGGTGGCCCCTCTCCAGTTCCAGGGGATCAGACAGACAGACAGACAGACAGTGATAAGGATGGCAGGCCTGCCTGGTCTTTCTTTCTTTCTTATCCTTTTTTTAAAAAAATGTTTATTTATTTATTTATTTATTTATTTATTTATTTATTTATTTATTTATTATTAGATATAAGTACACTGTAGCTGTTCAGACACTCCAGAAGAGGGTGTCAGATTCTGGAGAATCTAAATCCCTCTTATGGTCTGCATATGATGTACATAAACACAGCCTCACATATACTTCTAAAAATTATAAATAGGTGGGGCCACTGAAAGGACTCAACAATTAACAGCATTGTCTCCTCTTCCAGAGAACCTGGGATCAACTACCAGCACCTAAAAGGTGGCCCATCTCCAGTTCCAGGGGATCAGACAGACAGAAGACAGACAGTGATAAGGATGGCAGGCCTGCCTGGTCATTCTTTCTTTCTTATCCTTTTCAAAAAAATGTTTATTTATATATTTATTTATGTATTTATTAGATATAAGTTCACTGTAGCTGTCTTCAGCCACTCCTGAAGAGGGTGTCAGATTCTGGAGAATCTAAATCCCTCTTATGGTCTGCATATGATGTACATAAACACAGCCTCACATATACTTCTAAAAATTTAAAGATGTGTGGGGCCAATGAGAGGGCTCAACAATTAACAGCATTGTCTCCTCTTTCAGAGAACCTGGGATAAACTACCAGCACCTTATGGTGGCCCATCTCCAGTTCCAGTGGATCAGACAGACAGACAGACAGACAGAGAGACAGAGATAAGGATGGCAGGCCTGCCTGGTCTTTCTTTATTTCTTATACTTTTTAAAAAATGTTTATTTATTTATTTATTTATTTATTTATTTATTTATTTATTTATTTATTTATTTATTAGATATAAGTACACTGTAGCCGTCTTCAGACACTCCAGAAGAGGGTGTCAGATTCTAGAGAATCTAAATCCCTATTATGGTCTGAATATGATGTACATAAACACAGCCTCACATATACTTCTAAATATTATAAATAGGTGGGGCCACTGAAAGGACTCAACAATTAACAGCATTGACTACTCTTCCAGAGAACCTGGGATCAACTACCAGCACCTAAAAGGTGGCCCATCTCCAGTTCCAGGGGATCAGACAGACAGAAAGACAGACAGTGATAAGGATGGCAGGCCTGCCTGGTCTTTCTCTCTTTCTTATCCTTTTTTAAAAAAAAATGTTTATTTATTTATTTATTTATTTATTTATTTATTTATTTATTTATTATTAGATATAAGTACACTGTAGCTGTTCAGACACTCCAGAAGAGGGTGTCAGATTCTGGAGAATCTAAATCCCTCTTATGGTCTGCATATGATGTACATAAACACAGCCTCACATATACTTCTAAAAATTTAAAGAAGTGTGGGGCCACTCTAAAAGCTCAACAATTAACAGCATTGTCTCCTCTTCCAGAGTACCTGGGATCAACTACCAGCAACTATATGGTGGCCCATCTCCAGTTCCAGGGGATCAGACAGACAGACATACAGACAGTGATAAGGATGGCAGTCCTGCCTGGTCTTTCTTTCTTTCTTATCCTTTTTAAAAAAATGTTTATTTATATATTTATTTATGTATTTATTAGATATATGTACACTGTAGCTGCTTTCAGACACTCCAGAAGAGGGTGTGAGATTCTGGAGAATCTAAACCCCTCTTATGGTCTGCATATGATGTACATAAACACAGCCTCGCATATACTTCTAAAAATTTAAAGATGGGTGGGGCCACTGAGAGGGCTCAACAATTAACAGCATTGTCTCCTCTTTCAGAGAACCTGGGATAAACTACCAGCACCTTATGGTTGCCCATCTCCAGTTCCAGGGGATCAGACAGACAGACAGACAGACAGAAAGACAGAGATAAGGATGGCAGGCCTGCCTGGTCTTTCTTTATTTCTTATACTTTTTAAAATATGTTTATTTATTTATTTATTTATTTATTTATTTATTTATGTATTTATTAGATATAAGTACACTGTAGCCTTCTTCAGACACTCCAGAAGAGGGTGTCAGATTCTAGAGAATCTAAAGCCCTCTTATGGTCTGAATATGATGTACATAAACACAGCCTCACATATACTTCTAAAAATTATAAATAGGTGGGGCCACTGAAAGGATTCAACAATTAACAGCATTGTCTCCTCTTCCAGAGAACCTGGGATCAACTACCAGCACCTAAAAGGTGGCCCATCTCCAGTTCCAGGGGATCAGACAGACAGACAGACAGACAGAGATAAGGAGGGCAGGCCTGCCTGGTTTTTCTTTCTTTCTTATCCTTTTAAAATAATGTTTATTTATTTTTTATTTATTTATTTATGTATTTATTAGATATAAGTACACTGTAGTTGTCTTCAGACACTCCTGAAGAGGGTGTCAGATTCTCGAGAATCTAAATCCCTCTTATGGTCTGCATATGATGTACGTAAACACAGCCTAACATATACTTCTAAAAATTTAAAGATAGGTGGAGCCACTGAAAGGGCTCAACAATTAACAGCATTGTCTCTTCTTCCAGAGAACCTGGGATCAACTAACAGCAACTATATGGTGGCCCATCTCCAGTTCCAAGGGATCAGACAGACAGACAGACAGACTGACAGAGGTAAGGATGGAGGCCTGCCTGGACTTTCTTTCTTTCTTATACTTTTAAAAAAATGTTTATTTATTTATTTATTTATTTATTTATTTATTTATTTATTTATTTATTTATTATTAGATATAAGTACACTGTAGCCGTCTTCAGACACTCCAGAAGAGGGTGTCAGATTCTGGAGAATCTAAATCCCTCTTTTGGTCTGCATATGATGTACATATACACAGCCTCACATATACTTCTAAAAATTTAAAGAAGGGTGGGGCCACTCTAAAAGCTCAACAATTAACAGCATTGTCTCCTCTTCCAGAGTACCTGGGATCAACTACCAGCAACTATATGGTGGCCCATCTCCAGTTCCAGGGGATCAGACAGACAGACATTCAGACAGTGATAAGGATGGCAGGCCTGCCTGGTCATTCTTTCTTTCTTATCCTTTTCAAAAAAATGTTTATTTATATATTTATTTATGTATTTATTAGATATAAGTACACTGTAGCTGTCTTCAGACACCCCAGAAGAGGGTGTCAGATTCTGGAGAATCTAAATCCCTCTTATGGTCTGCATATGATGTACATAAACACAGCCTCACATATACTTCTAAAAATTTAAAGATGTGTGGGGCCAATGAGAGGGCTCAACAATTAACAGCATTGTCTCCTCTTTCAGAGAACCTGGGATAAACTACCAGCACCTTATGGTGGCCCATCTCCAGTTCCAGTGGATCAGACAGACAGACAGACAGACAGAGAGACAGAGATAAGGATGGCAGGCCTGCCTGGTCTTTCTTTATTTCTTCTACTTTTTAAAAAATGTTTATTTATTTATTTATTTAATTATTTATTTAATTATTTATGTATTTATTAGATATAAGTACACTGTAGCCGTCTTCAGACACTCCAGAAGAGGGTGTCAGATTCTAGAGAATCTAAATCCCTCTTTGGTCTGAATATGATGTACATAAACACAGCCTCACATATACTTCTAAAAATTATAAATAGGTGGGGCCACTGAAAGGACTAAACAATTAACAGCATTGTCTAATCTTCCAGAGAACCTGGGATCAACTACCAGCACCTAAAAGGTGGCCCATCTCCAGTTCCAGGGGATCAGACAGACAGACAGACAGACAGTGATAAGGATGGCAGGCCTGCCTGGTCTTTCTTTCTTTCTTATCCTTTTTTTAAAAAAATGTTCGTTTATTTATTTATTTATTTATTTATTTATTTATTTATTTATTTATTTATTTATTTATTTATTATTAGATATAAGTACACTGTAGCTGTTCAGACACTCCAGAAGAGGGTGTCAGATTCTGGAGAATCTAAATCCCTCTAATGTTCTGCATATGATGTACATAAACACAGCCTCACATATACTTCTAAAAATTTAAAGAAGGGTGGGGCCACTCTAAAAGCTCAAGAATTAACAGCATTGTCTCCTCTTCCAGAGTACCTGGGATCAACTACCAGCAACTATATGGTGGCCCATCTCCAGTTCCAGGGGTTCAGACAGACAGACATACAGACAGTGATAAGGATGGCAGGCCTGCCTGGTCTTTCTTTCTTTCTTATCCTTTTAAAAAAATGTTTATTTATATATTTATTTATGTATTTATTAGATATATGTACACTGTAGCTGTCTTCAGACACTCCAGAAGAGGGTGTCAGATTCTGGAGAATCTAAATCCCTCTTTTTTTTTTTTATTATTTTTTTTATATTTTTATTACATATTTTCCTCAATTACATTTCCAATACTATCCCAAAAGTCCCCCATAGCGCCCCCCACTTCCCTACCCACCCATTCTCATTCTTTTGGCCCTGGCATTTCTCTATATTGGGGCATATAAAGTTTGCAAGTCCAATGGGCCTCTCTTTCCATTGATGGCCGACTAGGCCATCTTTCGATACATATGCAGCTAGAGACAAGAGCTCCAGGGTTCTGGTTAGTACATCATGTTGTTCCAACAATAGGGTTGCAGATCCCTTTAGCTCCTTGGGTACTTTCTCTAGCTTCTCCATTGGGAGCCCTGTGATACATCCAATAGCTGACTGTGAACATCCACTCCTGTGTTTGCTAGGCCCCGGCATCATCTCACAAGAGACAGCTATATTTGGGTCCTTTCAGCAAAATCTTGCTAGTGTATGCAATGGTGTCAGCGTTTAGAAGCTGATTATGGGACGGATCCCTGGATACAGCAGTCTCTAAATGGTCCATCCTTTCATCACAGCTACGAACTTTGTCTCTGTAACTCCTTCCCTGGGTGTTTTGTTCCCAATTCTAAGAAGGTGCACAGTGTCCACACTTTGGTCTTCATTCTTCTTGAGTTTCATGCGTTTATCAAATTGTATCTTATATCTTGGGTATCCTAAGTTTTGGGCTAATATCCACTTATCAATGAATACATATTGTGTGAGTTCTTTTGTGATTGTGTTACTTCACTCAAGATGATGCCCTCCAGGTCCATCCATTTGGCTAGGAATTTCATAAATTCATTCTTTTTAATAGCTGAGTAGTACTCCATTGTGTAAATGTACCATAATTTCTGTATCCATTCCTCTGTTGAGGGACATCTGGGTTCTTTCCAGCTTCTGGCTATTATAAATAGGGCTGCTATGAACATAGTGGAGCATGTGTCCTTTTTACCGGTTGGGACATCTTCTGGATATATGCCCAGGAGAGGTATTGCTGGATCCTCCGGTAGTACTATGTCCAATTTTCTGAGGAACCGCCAGACTGATTTCCAGAGTGGTTGTACAAGCTTGCAATCCCACCAACAATGGAGGAGTGTTCCTCTTTCTCCACATCCTCGCCAGCATCTGCTGTCACCTGAATTTTTGATCTTAGCCATTCTGACTGGTGTGAGGTGGAATCTCAGGGTTGTTTTGATTTGCATTTCCCTGATGATTAAGGATGTTGAACATTTTTTCAGGTGCTTCTCTGCCATTCGGTATTCCTCAGGTGAGAATTCTTTGTTCAGTTCTAAGCCCCATTTTTTAATGGGGTTATTTGACTTTCTGGAGTCCACCTTCTTGAGTTCTTTATATATATTGGATATTAGTCCCTTATCTGATTTAGGATAGGTGATGATCCTTTCCCAATCTGTTGGTGGTTTTTTTGTCTTATTGATGGTGTCTTTAGCCTTGCAGAAGCTTTGTAGTTTCATGAGGTCCCACTTGTCAATTCTCGATCTTACAGCACAAGCCATTACTGTTCTATTCAGGAATTTTTCCCCTGTGCTCATATCTTCAAGGGTTTTCCCCACTTTCTCCTCTTTAAGTTTCAGTGTCTCTGGTTTTATGTGAAGTTCCTTGATCCACTTAGACTTGACCTTAGTACAAGGAGATAGGAATGGATCGATTCGCATTCTTCTACATGTTAACAACCAGTTGTGCCAGCACCATTTGTTGAAAATGCTGTCTTTCTTCCACTGGATGTTTTTAGCTCCCTTGTCGAAGATCAAGTGACCATAGGTGTGTGGGTTCATTTCTGGGTCTTCAATTCTATTCCATTGGTCTATTTGTCTGTCACTATACCAGTACCATGCAGTTTTTATCACAATTGCTCTGTAGTAGAGCTTTAGGTCCGGCATGGTGATTCCACCAGAGGTTCTTTTATCCTTGAGAAGAGTTTTTGCTATCCTAGGTTTTTTGTTATTCCAGATGAATTTGCAGATTGCACTTTCTAATTCGTTGAAGAATTGATTTGGAATTTTGATGGGGATTGCATTGAATTTGTAGATTGCTTTTGGCAAGATAGCCATTTTTACAATGTTGATCCTGCCAATCCATGAGCATGGGAGATCTTTCCATCTTCTGAGATCTTCTAGAATTTCTTTCTTCAGAGACTTGAAGTTTTTATTATACAGATCTTTCACTTCCTTAGTTAGAGTCACACCAAGATATTTTATATTATTTGTGACTATTGAGAAGGGTGTTGTTTCCCTAATTTCTTTCTCAGCCTGTTTATTCTTTTTGTAGAGAAAGGCCATTGATTTGTTTGAGTTAATTTTATATCCAGCTACTTCACCGAAGCTGTTTATCAGGCTTAGGAGTTCTCTGGTGGAATTTTTAGGGTCACTTATATATACTATCATATCATCTGCAAAGAGTGATATTTTGACTTCATCTTTTCCAATTTGTATCCCTTTGATCTCCTTTTGTTGTCGAATTGCTCTGGCTAGGACTTCAAGTACAATGTTGAATAGGTATGGAGAAAGTGGACAGCCTTGTCTAGTCCCTGATTTTAGAGGGATTGCTTCAAGCTTCTCACCATTTACTTTGATGTTGGCTACTGGTTTGCTGTAGATTGCTTTTATCATGTTTAGGTATGGGCCTTGAATTCCTGATCTTTCCAAGACTTTTATCATGAATGGGTGTTGGATCTTATCAAATGCTTTTTCCGCATCTAACGAGATGACCATGTGGTTTTTGTCTTTGAGTTTGTTTATATACTGGATTACGTTGATGGATTTCCGTATATTGAACCATCCCTGCATCCCTGGGATGAAACCTACTTGGTCAGGATGGATGATTGTTTTGATGTGTTCTTGGATTCGGTTAGCAAGAACTTTATTGAGGATTTTTGCATCAATATTCATGAGGGATATTGGTCTGAAGTTTTCTATCTTTGTTGGGTCTTTTTGTGGTTTAGGTATCAGAGTAATTGTGGCTTCATAGAATGAGTTGGGTAGAGTACCTTCTGTTTCTATTTTGTGGAATAGTTTGTGAAGAACTGGGATTAGATCTTCTTTGAAGGTCTGATAGAACTCTGCACTAAACCCATCTGGTCCTGGGCTTTTTTTAGTTGGGAGACTATTAATGACTGCTTCTATTTCTTTGGGGGATATAGGGCTGTTTAGATCATTAACCTGATCTTGATTCAACTTTGGTACCTGGTATCTGTCTAGGAACTTCTCCATTTCATCCAGGTTCTCCAGTTTTGTTGAGTATAGCCTTTGGTAGAAGGATCTGATGGTGTTTTGGATGTCTTCAGGATCTGTTGTTATGTCTCCTTTTTCATTTCTGATTTTGTTAATTAGGATGCTTTCCCTGTGCCCTCTAGTGAGTCTGGCTAAGGGTTTATCTATCTTGTTGATTTTCTCAAAGAACCAGCTCCTTGATTGGTTGATTCTTTGAATAGTTTTTCTTGTTTCCACTTGGTTGATTTCACCCCTGAGTTTGATTATTTCCTGCCGTCTACTCCTCTTGGGTGAATTTGCTTCCTTTTGTTCTAGTGCTTTTAGGTGTGTTGTCAAGCTGCTAATGTGTGCTCTCTCTAGTTTCCTTTTGGAGGCACTCAGAGCTATGAGTTTTCCTCTTAAAAATGCTTTCATTGCGTCCCATAAGTTTGGGTATGTTGTGGCTTCATTTTCATTGAACTCTAAAAAGTCCTTAATTTCTTTCTTTATTCCTTCCTTGACCAAGGTATCATTGAGAAGAGTGTTGTTCAGTTTCCACGTGAAGGTTGGCTTTCTATTATTTATTTTGTTATTGAAGATCAGCCTTAGTCCATGGTGATCTGATAGGATGCATGGGACAATTTCAATATTTTTATATCTGTTGAGGCCTGTTTTGTGACCAATTATGTGGTCAATTTTGGAGAAGGTACCATGAGGTGCTGAGAAGAAGGTATATCCTTTTGTTTTAGGATAGAATGTTCTGTAGATATCTGCCAGATCCATTTGATTCATAATTTCTCTTAGTTTCACTGTGTCCCTGTTTAGTTTCTGTTTCCATGATCTGTCCATTTGTGAAAGTGGTGTGTTGAAGTCTCCCACTATTATTGTATGAGGTGCAATGTGTGCTTTGAGCTTTACTAAAGTTTCTTTAATGAATGTGGCTGCCTTTGTATTTGGAGCATAGATATTCAGGATTGATAGTTCCTCTTGGAGGATTTTACCTTTGATGAGTATGAAGTGTCCCTCCCTGTCTTTTTTAATGACTTTGGGTTGGAAGTCAATCTTATCAGATATTAGAATGGCTACTCCAGCTTGTTTCTTCATGCCATTTGCTTGGAAAATTGTTTTCCAGCCTTTCATTCTGAGGTAGTGTCTATCCTTTTCTCTGAGATGAGTTTCCTGTAAGCAGCAAAATGTTGGGTCTTGTTTGTGTAGCCAGTTTGTTAGTCTATATCTTTTTATCGGGGAGTTGAGTCCATTGATATTAAGAGATATTAAGGAAAAGTAATTGTTGTTTCCTGTTATTTTTGTTGTTAAAGTTGGCATTTTGTTCTTGTGGCTGTCTACTTTTAGGTTTGTTGAGGGATTACCTTCTTGTTGTTTCTAGGGCGTGGTTCCTGTCCTTGTATTGGTTTTTTTCTGTTATTATCCTTTGAAGGGCTGGATTCGTGGAGAGATAATGTGTGAATTTGGTTTTGTCGTGGAATACTTTGGTTTCTCCATCTATGTTAATTGAGAGTTTGGCTGGGTATAGTAGCCTGGGCTGGAATTTGTGTTCTTTTAGTGTCTGTATAACATCTGTCCAGGATGTTCTGGCTTTCATAGTCTCTGGTGAAAAGTCTGGTGTAATTCTGATAGGCTTGCCTTTATATGTTACTTGGCCTTTTTCTCTTACTGCTTTTAGTATTCTATCTTTATTTAGAGCATTTGTTGTTCTGATTATAATGTGTCGGGAGGTATTTCTTTTCTGGTCCAGTCTATTTGGAGTTCTGTAGGCTTCTTGTATGTTCATGGGCATCTCTTTCTTTAGATTTGGGAAGTTTTCTTCTATAATTTTGTTGAAGATGTTTGCTGGTCCTTTGAGTTGAAAATCTTCATTCTCATCCACTCCTATTATCCGTAGGTTTGGTCTTCTCATTATGTCCTGTATTTCTTGGATGTTTTGAGTTAGGATCTTTTTGCATTTTCCATTTTCCTTGATTGTTGTGCCGATGTTCTCTATGGAATCTTCTGCACCTGAGATTCTCTCTTCCATCTCTTGTATTCTGTTGCTGATGCTCGTATCTATGGTTCCAGATTTCTTTCCTAGGGTTTCTATCTCCAGTGTTGCCTCATTTTGGGTTTTCTTTATTGTGTCTACTTCCCTTTTTAGGTCTAGTATGGTTTTGTTCATTTCCATCATCTGTTTGGATGTGTTTTCCTGTTTTTCTGTAAGGACTTCTACCTGTTTGATTATGTTATCATGTTTTTCTTTAAGGATTTGTAACTCTTTAGCAGTGTTCTCCTGCAATTCTTTAAGGGATTTTTGTGCTTCCTCTTTATTGTCTTCTGCCTTTTTAGCAGTGTTCTCCTGCATTTCTTTAAGTGTGTTATTAAAGTCCTTCTTGAAGTCCTCTATCATCATCAGGAGATATGCTTTTAAATCCGTGTCTAGCTTTTCCGGTGTGTTGGGGTGCCCTGGACTGGGCGAAGTGGGGGTGCTGGGTTCTGATGATGGTGAGTGGTCTTGGTTTCTGTTAGTAAGATTATTACGTTTACCTTTCGCCATTTGGTAATCTCTGGGGTTAGTTGTTATCGTTGTCACTATTTAAAGATTGGAGCAGAAACTGTGTTCCACTCACCAGCAGTCTCTAAATCCTGCGGCGGGGGTCGTGGGTAGCTGACGGTACCCCGGTGCTGGTCCAGCCGGAAGAGGCCTGTGGTCCTACTCAGGCCGTTTTTCTGCTTCCCTAACTAATGCAGTCTCTGGTCCCGCGTGCAATTGGATTGGAGCAGAAGCTGTGTTCCACTCTCCAGAAGTCTTAAGATCCAGCAGTCCCAAAATCCTGCGGCGGGGGTCGTGGGTAGCTGGCGGGTGTCAGGCAACCCTGCTCTCCCGATACCCCGGCGCTGATCCGGCTGGATGAGGCCTGTGGTCCTACTCAGGCCGGTTTCTGCTTCCCTAACTAATCTCTAAATCCCTCTTATGGTCTGCATATTCGGTACATAAACACAGCCTTGCATATACTTCTAAAAATTTAAAGATGGGTGGGGCCACTGAGAGGGCTCAATAATTAACAGCATTGTCTCCTCTTTCAGAGAACCTGGGATAAACTACCAGCACCTTATGGTGGCCCATCTCCAGTTCCAGGGGATCAGACAGACAGACAGACAGAGAGACAGAGATATGGATGGCAGGCCTGCCTGGTCTTTCTGTATTTCTTATACTTTTTAAAAAATGTTTATTTATTTATTTATTTATTTATTTATTTATTTATTTATTTATTTATGTATTTATTAGATATAAGTACACTGTAGCCGTCTTCAGACACTCCAGAAGAGGGTGTCAGATTCTAGAGAATCTAAATCCCTCTTATGGTCTGAATATGATGTACATAAACACAGCCTTGCATATACTTCTAAAAATTTAAAGATGGGTGGGGCCACTGAGAGGGCTCAACAATTAACAGCATTGTCTCCTCTTTCAGAGAACCTGGGATAAACTACCAGCACCTTATGGTGGCCCATCTCCAGTTCCAGGGGATCAGACAGACAGACAGGCAGAGAGACAGAGATATGGATGGCAGGCCTGCCTGGTCTTTCTTTATTTCTTATACTTTTTAAAAAATGTTTATTTATTTATTTATTTATTTATTTATTTATTTATGTATTTATTAGATATAAGTACACTGTAGCCGTCTTCAGACACTCCAGAAGATGGTGTCAGATTCTAGAGAATCTAAATCCCTCTTATGGTCTGAATATGATGTACATAAACACAGCCTCACGTATACTTCTAAAAATTATAAATAGTTGGGGCCACTGAAAGGACTCAAAAATTAACAGCATTGTCTCCTCTTCCAGAGAACCTGGGATCAACTACCAGCACCTAAAAGGTGGCCCATCTCCAGTTCCAGGGGATCAGACAGACAGACAGACAGACAGTGATAAGGATGGCAGGCCTGCCTGGTCTTTCTTTCTTTCTTATCCTTTTTTTAAAAAAATGTTTATTTATTTATTTATTTATTTATTTATTTATTTATTTATTTATTATTAGATATAAGTACACTGTAGCTGTTCAGACACTCCAGAAGAGGGTGTCAGATTCTGGAGAATCTAAATCCCTCTTATGGTCTGCATATGATGTACATAAACACAGCCTCACATATACTTCTAAAAATTTAAAGAAGGGTGGGGCCACTCTAAAAGCTCAACAATTAACAGCATTGTCTCCTCTTCCAGAGTACCTGGGATCAACTACCAGCAACTATATGGTGGCCCATCTCCAGTTCCAGGGGATCAGACAGACAGACATACAGACAGTGATAAGGATGGCAGTCCTGCCTGGTCTTTCTTTCTTTCTTATCATTTTTAAAAAATGTGTATTTATATATTTATTTATGTATTTATTAGATATAAGTACACTGTAGCTGTCTTCAGACACTCCAGAAGAGGGTGTCAGATTCTGGAGAATCTAAATCCCTTTTATGGTCTGCATATGATGTACATAAACACAGCCTCACATATACTTCTAAAAATTTAAAGATGTGTGGGGCCACTGAGAGGGCTCAACAATTAACAGCATTGTCTCCTCTTTCAGAGAACCTGGGATAAACTACCAGCACCTTATGGTGGCCCATCTCCAGTTCCAGTGGATCAGACAGACAGACAGACAGAGAGACAGAGATATGGATGGCAGGCCTGCCTGGTCTTTCTTTATTTCTTATACTTTTTAAAAAATGTTTATTTATTTATTTATTTATTTATTTATTTATTTATTTATTTATGTATTTATTAGATATAAGTACACTGTAGCCGTCTTCAGACACTCCAGAAGAGGGTGTCAGATTCTAGAGAATCTAAATCCCTCTTATGGTCTGAATATGATGTACATAAACACAGCCTTGCATATACTTCTAAAAATTTAAAGATGGGTGAGTCCACTGAGAGGGTTCAACAATTAACAGCATTGTATCCTCTTTCAGAGAACCTGGGATAAACTACCAGCACCTTATGGTGGCCCATCTCCAGTTCCAGGGGATCAGACAGACAGACAGGCAGAGAGACAGAGATATGGATGGCAGGCCTGCATGGTCTTTCTTTATTTCTTATACTTTTTAAAAAATGTTTATTTATTTATTTATTTATTTATTTATTTATTTATTTATGTATTTATTAGATATAAGTACACTGTAGCCGTCTTCAGACACTCCAGAAGAGGGTGTCAGATTCTAGAGAATCTAAATCCCTCTTATGGTCTGAATATGATGTACATAAACACAGCCTCACATATACTTCTAAAAATTATAAATAGTTGGGGCCACTGAAAGGACTCAAAAATTAACAGCATTGTCTCCTCTTCCAGAGAACCTGGGATCAACTACCAGCACCTAAAAGGTGGCCCATCTCCAGTTCCAGGGGATCAGACAGACAGACAGACAGACAGTGATAAGGATGGCAGGCCTGCCTGGTCTTTCTTTCTTTCTTATCCTTTTTTTAAAAAAATGTTTATTTATTTATTTATTTATTTATTTATTTATTTATTTATTTATTTATTATTAGATATAAGTACACTGTAGATGTTCAGACACTCCAGAAGAGGGTGTCAGATTCTGGAGAATCTAAATCCCTCTTATGGTCTGCATATGATGTACATAAACACAGCCTCACATATACTTCTAAAAATTTAGAGAAGGGTGGGGCCACTCTAAAAGCTCAACAATTAACAGCATTGTCTCCTCTTCCAGAGTACCTGGGATCAACTACCAGCAACTATATGGTGGCCCATCTCCAGTTCCAGGGGATCAGACAGACAGACATACAGACAGTGATAAGGATGGCAGTCCTGCCTGGTCTTTCTTTCTTTTTATCCTTTTTTAAAAAATGTGTATTTATATATTTATTTATGTATTTATTAGATATAAGTACACTGTAGCTGTCTTCAGACACTCCAGAAGAGGGTGTCAGATTCTGGAGAATCTAAATCCCTTTTATGGTCTGCATATGATGTACATAAACACAGCCTCACATATACTTCTAAAAATTTAAAGATGTGTGGGGCCACTGAGAAGGCTCAACAATTAACAGCATTGTCTCCTCTTTCAGAGAACCTGGGATAAACTACCAGCACCTTATGGTGGCCCATCTACAGTTCCAGTGGATCAGACAGACAGACAGACAGAGAGACAGAGATATGGATGGCAGGCCTGACTGGTCTTTCTTTATTTCTTATACTTTTTAAAAAATGTTTATTTATTTATTCATTTATTTATTTATTTATGTATTTATTAGATATAAGTACACTGTAGCCGTCTTCAGACACTCCAGAAGATGGTGTCAGATTCTGGAGAATCTAAATCCCTCTTATGGTCTGAATATGATGTACATAAACACAGCCTCACATATACTTGTAAAAATTAAAATGGGTGGGGCCACTTAAAGGGCTCAACAATTAACAGCATTGTCTCCTCTTCCAGAGAACCTGGGATCAACTACCAGCACCTACAAGGTGGCCCATCTCCAGGTCCAGGGGATCAGACAGACAGACAGACAGACAGAGATAAGTATGGCAGGCCTGCCTGGTCTTTCTTTCTTATGGTTTTAAAATAATGTTTATTTATTTATTTATTTATATATGTTTGTATTTATTAGATATAAGTACACTGTAGTTGTCTTCAGACACTCCAGAAGAGGGTGTCAGATTCTGGAGAAACTAAATCCCTCTTATGGTCTGCATATGATGTACATAAACACAGCCTAACATATACTTCTAAAAATTTAAAGATAGGTGGAGCCACTGAAAGGGCTCAACAATTAATAGCATTGTCTCCTCTTCCAGAGAACCTGGGATCAACTAACAGCAACTATATCGTGGCCCAACTCCAGTTCCAAGGGATCAGACAGTCTGACAGACAGACAGACTGACAGAGATTAGGATGTCAGGCCTGCCTGGTCTTTCTTTCTTTATTATCCTTTTTAAAAAATGTTTATTTATTTATGTATTTATTAGATATAAGTACACTGTAGCTGTCTTCAGACACTCCAGAAGAGGGTGTCAGATTCTGGAGAATCTAAATCCCTCTTATGGTCTGCATATGATGTACATAAACACAGACTCACATATACTTCTAAAAATTTAAAGATGGGTAGGGCCACTGATAGGGCTCAACAATAAAGAGCATTGTCTCCTCTTCCAGAGAACCTTGGATCAACTACCAGCAACTATATGGTGACCCATCTCCAGTTCCCGGGGATCAGATAGACAGACAGACAGACAGGCAGAGATATGGATGGCAGGCCTGCCTGGTCTTTCTTTCTTTCTTATCCTTTTTAAAAAATGTTTATTTATTTATTTATTTATTTATCTATTTATTTATTAGATATAAGTACACTGTAGCTGTCTTCAGACACTCCAGAAGAGGGTGTCAGATTCTGGAGAATATAAATCCCTCTTATGGTCTGCATATGATGTACATAAACACAGCCTCACATATACTTCTAAATATTTAAAGATCGGTAGGGCCACTGATAGGGCTCAACAATTAACAGCATTGTTTCCTCTTCCAGAGAACCTGGGATCAACTACCAGCAACTTTATGGTAGCCCAACTATAGTTCCAGGGGATCAGACAGACAGACAGACAGACAGAGATAAGGATGGTAGGCCTGACTGGTCTTACTTTCTTTTTTATCCTTTTTAAAAAATGTTTATTTATTTATTTATTTATTTATTTATCTATTTATTTATTAGATATAAGTACACTGTAGCTGTCTTCAGACACTCCAGAAGAGGGTGTCAGATTCTGGAGAATCTAAATCCCTCTTATGGTCTGCATATGATGTACATAAACACAGCCTCACATATACTTCTAAATATTTAAAGATGGGTGGCGCCACTGAAAGGGCTCAACAATTAACAGCATTGTCTCCTCTTCCAGAGTACCTGGGATCAACTACCAACAACTATATGGTGGCCCATCTCCAGTTCCAGGGGATCAGACAGACAGACATACAGACAGTGATAAGGATGGCAGGCCTGCCTGGTCTTTCTTTCTTATCCTTTTTAAAAAAATGTTTATTTATATATTTATTTATGTATTTATTAGATATAAGTACACTCTAGCTGTCTTCAGACACTCCAGAAGAGGGTGTCAGATTCTGGAGAATCTAAATCCCTCTTATGGTCTGCATATGATGTACATAAACACAGCCTCGCATATACTTCTAAAAATTTAAAGATGTGTGCGGCCACTGAGAGGGCTCAACAATTAACAGCATTGTCTCCTCTTTCAGAGAACCTGGGATAAACTACCAGCACATTATGGTGGCCCATCTCCAGTTCCAGGGGATCAGACAGACAGACAGACAGACAGTGATAAGGATGTCAGGCCTGCCTGGTCTTTCTTTCTTTCTTATCCTTTTTTTAAAAAAATGTTTGTTTATTTATTTATTTATTTATTTATTTATTTATTTATTTATTTATTATTAGATATAAGTACACTCTAGCTGTTCAGACACTCCAGAAGAGGGTGTCAGATTCTGGAGAATCTAAATCCCTCTTATGGTCTGCATATGAGGTACATAAACACAGCCTCACATATACTTCTAAAAATTTAAAGAAGGGTGGGGCCACTCTAAAAGCTCAACAATTAACAGCATTGTCTCCTCTTCCAGAGTACCTGGGATCAACTACCAGCAACTATATGGTGGCCCATCTCCAGTTCCAGGGGATCAGACAGACAGACATACAGACAGTGATAAGGATGGCAGGCCTGCCTGGTCTTTCTTTCTTTATTATCCTTTTTTAAAAAATGTTAATTTATATATTTATTTATGTATTTTTTAGATATATGTACACTGTAGCTGTCTTCAGACACTCCAGAAGAGGGTGTCAGATTCTGGAGAATCTAAATCCCTCTTATGGTCTGCATATTCGGTACATAAACACAGCCTTGCATATACTTCTAAAAATTTAAAGATGGGTGGGGCCACTGAGAGGGCTCAACAATTAACAGCATTGTCTCCTCTTTCAGAGAACCTGGGATAAACTACCAGCACCTTATGGTGGCCCATCTCCAGTTCCAGGGGATCAGACAGACAGACAGACAGAGAGACAGAGATATGGATGGCAGGCCTGCCTGGTCTTTCTGTATTTCTTATACTTTTTAAAAATGTTTATTTATTTATTTAATTATTTATTTATTTATTTATTTATTTATTATTAGATATAAGTACACTGTAGCTGTTCAGACACTCCAGAAGAGGGTGTCAGATTCTGGAGAATCTAAATCCCTCTTATGGTCTGCATATGATGTACATAAACACAGCCTCACATATACTTCTAAAAATTTAAAGAAGGGTGGGGCCACTCTAAAAGCTCAACAATTAACAGCATTGTCTCCTCTTCCAGAGTACCTGGGATCAACTACCAGCAACTATATGGTGGCCAATCTCCAGTTCCAGGGGATCAGACAGACAGACATACAGACAGTGATAAGGATGGCAGGCTTGCCTGGTCTTTTTTTCTTTCTTATCCTTTTTTAAAAAATGTTTATTTATATATTTATTTATGTATTTATTAGATATAAGTTCACTGTAGTTGTCTTCAGACACTCCAGAAGAGGGTGTCAGATTCTGGAGAATCTAAATCCCTTTTAAGGTCTGCATATGACGTACATAAACACAGCCTCACGTATACTTCTAAAAATTTAAAGATGTGTGGGGCCACTGAGAGGGCATAACAATTAACAGCATTGTCTCCTCTTTCAGAGAACCTGGGATAAACTACCAGCACCTTATGGTGGCCCATCTCCAGTTCCTGTGGATCAGACAGACAGACAGACAGAGAGACAGAGATATGGATGGCAGGCCTGACTGGTCTTTCTTTATTTCTTATACTTTTAAAAAAATGTTTATTTATTCATTTATTTTTTTATTTATGTATTTATTAGATATAAGTACACTGTAGCCGTCTTCAGACACTCTAGAAGATGGTGTCAGATTCCGGAGAATCTAAATCCCTCTTATGGTCTGAATATGATGTACATAAACACAGCCTCACATATACTTGTAAAAATTAAAAATGGGTGGGGCCACTGAAAGGGCTAAACAATTAACAGCATTGTCTCCTCTTCCAGAGAACCTGGGATCAACTACAAGCATCTACAAGGTGGCCCATCTCCAGTTCCAGGGGATCAGACAGACAGACAGACAGACAGAGATAAGGATGGCAGGCCTGCCTGGTCTTTCTTTCTTTATTATCCTTTTTAAAAAATGTTTATTTATTTTTGTATTTATTAGATATAAGTACACTGTAGCTGTCTTCAGACACTCCAGAAGAGGGTGTCAGATTCTGGAGAATCTAAATCCCTCTTATGGTCTGCATATGATGTACATAAACACAGCCTCACATATACTACTAAAAATTTAAGATGGGTGGGGCCACTGAAAGCGCTCAACAATTAACAGCATTGTCTCCTCTTCCAGAGAACCTGGGATCAACTACCAGCACCTATATGGTGGCCCATCTCCAGTTCCAGGGGATCAGAACGACTGATAGACAGACAGACAGAGATAAGGATGGTAGGCCTGCCTGGTCTTTCTTTTTTTCTTATCCGGTTTAAATAATGTTTATTTATTTATTTATTTATTTATTTATTTATTTATTTATTTATGTATTTATTAGATATAAGTACACTGTAGCTGTCTACAGACACTCCAGAAGAGGGTGTCAGATTCTGGAGAATCTAAATCCCTCTTATGGTCTGCATATGATGTACATAAACACAGCCTCACATATACTTCTAAATATTTAAAGATCGTAGGGCCACTTATAGGGCTCAACAATTAACAGCATTGTCTCCTCTTCCAGAGAACCTGGGATCAACTACCAGCAACTATATGGTGGCCCATATCCAGTTCCAGGGGATCAGACAGACAGACATACAGACAGTGATAAGGATGGCAGGCCTGCCTGGTCTTTCTTTCTTTCTTATCCTTTTTAAAAAAATGTTTATTTATATATTTATTTATGTATTTATTAGATATAAGTACACTGTAGCTGTCCTCAGACACTCCAGAAGAGGGTGTCAGATTCTGGAGAATCTAAATCCCTCTTATGGTCTGCATATGATGTACATAAACACAGCCTCACATATACTTCTAAAAATTTAAAGATGTGTCGGGCCACTGAGAGGGCTCAACAATTAACAGCATTGTCTCCTCTTTCAGAGAACCTGGGATAAACTACCAGCACCTTATGGTGGCCCATCTCCAGTTCCAGTTGATCAGACAGACAGACAGACAGAGAGACAGAGATAAGGATGGCAGGCCTGCCTGGTCTTTCTTTATTTCTTATACTTTTTAAAAAATGTTTATTTATTTATTTATTTATGTATTTATTAGATATAAGTACACTGTAGCTGTCTTCAGACACTCCAGAAGAGGGTGTCAGATTCTGGAGAATCTAAATCCCTCTTATGGTCTGCATATGATGTACATAAACACAGCCTCACATATACTTCTAAATATTTAAGTATGGGTAGGGCCACTGATAGGGCTCAACAATTAACAGTATTGTCTCCTCTTCTAGAGAACATGGGATCAACTACCAGCAACTTTATGGTAGCCCAACTCCAGTTCCAGGGGATCAGACAGACAGACAGACAGACAGAGATAAGGATGGCAGGCCAGCCTGGTCTTACTTTCTTTCTTATCCTTTTTAAAAAATGTTTATTTATTTATTTATTTATTTATTTATTTATTTATTTATTATATATAAGTACACTGTATCTGTCTTCAGTCACTCCAGTAGAGGGTGTCAGATTCTGGAGAATCTAAATCCTCTTATAATCTGAATATGATGTACATAAACACAGCCTCACATAAACTTCTAAATATTTAAAGAAGTGTGGGGCCACTGAAAGGGCTCAACAATTAACCGAATTGTCTCCTCTTCCAGAGAACCTTTGATCAACTACCAGCACTATATGGTGGCCCATCTCCAGTTCCCGGGGATCAGATAGACAGACAGACAGATAGACAGACAGAGATATGGATGGCAGGCCTGCCTGGTCTTTCTTTCTTTCTTATACTTTTTAAAAAATGTTTATTTATTTATTTATTTATTTATTTATTTATTTATTTATTTATCTATTTATTCATTAGATATAAGTACATTGTAGCTGTCTTCAGACACTCCAGAAGAGGGTGTCAGTTTCTGGAGAATCTAAATCCCTCTTATGGTCTGCATATGATGTACATAAACACAGCCTCACATATACCTCTAAATATTTAAAGATGGGTGGCACCACTGAAAGGGCTCAACGATTAACAGCATTGTCTCCTCTTCCAGAGTACCTGGGATCAACTACCAGCAACTATATGGTGGCCCATCTCCAGTTCCAGGGGATCAGACAGACAGACATACAGACAGTGATAAGGATGGCAAGCCTGCCTGGTCTTTCTTTCTTTCTTATCCTTTTTAAAAAATGTTTATTTATTTATTTATTTATTTATTTATTTATTTATTTATTTATTTATTATAAGTACACTGTAGCTGTCTTCAGTCACTCCAGTAGAGGGTGTCAGATTCTGGAGAATCTAAATCCTCTTATAATCTGAATATGATGTACATAAACACAGCCTCACATAAACTTCTAAATATTTAAAGAAGTGTGGGGCCACTGAAAGGGCTCAACAATTAACCGAATTGTCTCCTCTTCCAGAGAACCTTGGATCAACTACCAGCACAATATGGTGGCCCATCTCCAGTTCCCGGGGATCAGATAGACAGACAGACAGACAGACAGAGATATGGATGGCAGGCCTGCCTGGTCTTTCTTTCTTTCTTATACTTTTTAAAAAATGTTTATTTATTTATTTATTTATTTATTTATTTATTTATTATATATAAGTACACTGTAGCTGTCTTCAGTCACTCCAGTAGAGGGTGTCAGATTCTGGAGAATCTAAATCCTCTTATAATCTGAATATGATGTACATAAACACAGCCTCACATAAACTTCTAAATATTTAAAGAAGTGTGGGGCCACTGAAAGGGCTCAACAATTAACCGAATTGTCTCCTCTTCCAGAGAACCTAGGATCAACTACCAGCACTATATGGTGGCCCATCTCCAGTTCCCGGGGATCAGATAGACAGACAGACAGACAGACAGACAGAGATATGGATGGCAGGCCTGCCTGGTCTTTCTTTCTTTCTTATACTTTTTAAAAAATGTTTATTTATTTATTTATTTATTTATCTATTTATTTATTAGATATAAATACACTGTAGCTGTCTTCAGACACTCCAGAAGAGGGTGTCAGATTCTGGAGAATCTAAATCCCTCTTATGGTCTGCATATGATGTACATAAACACAGCCTCACATATACCTCTAAATATTTAAAGATGGGTGGCGCCACTGAAAGGGCTCAACAATTAACAGCATTGTCTCCTCTTCCAGAGTACCTGGGATCAACTACCAGCAACTATATGGTGGCCCATATCCAGTTCCAGGGGATCAGACAGACAGACATACAGACAGTGATAAGGATGGCAGGCCTGCCTGGTCTTTCTTTCTGTCTTATCCTTTTTTAAAAAATGTTTATTTTTATATTTATTCATGTATTTATTAGATATAAGTACACTGTAGCTGTCTTCAGACACTCCAGAAGAGGGTGTCAGATTCTGGAGAATCTAAATCCCTCTTATGGTCTGCATATGATGTACATAAACACAGCCTCACATATACCTCTAAATATTTAAAGATGGGTGGCGCCACTGAAAGGGCTCAACTATTAACAGCATTGTCTCCTCTTCCAGAAAACCTGGGATCAACTACCAGCAACTACATGGTGGCCCATCTCCAGTTCCAATGGATCAGACAGACAGACAGACTGACAGAGATAAGGATGGAGGCCTGCCTGGTCTTTCTTTCTTTCTTATACTTTTAAAAAATGTTTATTAATTTAAGTATGTATTTATTAGATATAAGTACACTTTAGCTGTCTTCAGACACTCTAGAAGAGGTTGTCATCTTCTGGGTAATCTAAATCCCTCTTCTGGTCTGCATATGATGTACATAAACACAGCCTCACATATACTTCTAAAAATTTAAAGAAGGGTGGGCCCACTGAAATGGCTCAACAATTAACAGCATTGTCTCCTCTTCCAGAGATCCTTGGATCAACTACAAGCAACTATATGGTGGCCCATCTCAAGTTCCAGGGGATAAGACAGACAAACCGACAGACAGAGATAAGGATGGCAGGCCTGCCTGATTTTTCTTTCTTTCTTATCCTTTAAAAAAATGTTTATTTATTTATTTATTTATTTATTCATTTATTTATTTATTTATTTATTTATTTATTTATTTATTTATTTATTAGATATAAGTACACTGTAGCTGTCTTCAGACTCTCCAGAAGAGGGTGTCAGATTCTAGAGAATCAATATCCCTCTTATGGTCTGCATATGATGTACATGAACACAGCCTCACATATACTTCTAAAAATTTAAAGATGGGTGGGGCCACTGAAAGGGCTCAACAATTAACAGCATTGTCTCCTCTACCAGAGAACCTGGGATCAACTACCAGCAACTATATGGTGGCCCATCTCCAGTTCCAGGGGATCAGACAGACAGACAGACATACAGACAGATAGAGATAAGGATGGCAGGCCTACCTGGTCTTTCATTCTTTCTTATCCTTTTTAAAAAATGTTTATTAATTTAAGTATGTATTTATTAGATATAAGTACACTGTAGCTGTCTTCAAACACTCCCGAAGAGGGTGTCAGATTCTGGAGAATCTATATCCCTCTTATGGTCTGCATATGATTTACATGAACACAGACTCACATATACTTTAAAAATTTATAGATGGGTGGGGCCACTGAAAGGGCTCAACAATTAACAGCACTGACTCCTCTTCCAGAAAACATGGGATCAACTACCAGCAACTATATTGTGGCCCATCTCCAGTTCCAGGGGATCAGACAGACAGACAGACAGACAAGGATGGGAGGCTTGCCTGGTCTCTCTTTCTTTATTATCCTTTTTGAAAAATGTTTATTTGTTTATTTATGAATTTATTAGATATAAGTACACTGTAGCTGTCTTCAGACACTCTAGAAGAGTGTGTCATCTTCTCGAGAATCTAAATCCCTCTTATGGTCTGCATATGATGTACATAAACACAGCCTCACATATACTTCTAAAAATTTAAAGATGGGTGGGCACACTGAAAGGACTCAACAATTAACAGCATTGTCTCTTCTTCCAGAGAACGTGGGATCAACTACCAGCAACTATATGGTGGCCCATCTCAAGTTCCAGGGGATAAGACAGACAGACAGACAGACAGAGATAAGGATGGCAGGTCTGCCTGATTTTTCTTTCTTTCTTATCATTTTTAAAAAATGTTTATTTAATTATTTATTTATTCATTTATTTATTTATTTATTTATTTATTTATTTATTTATTTATTAGATATAAGTACACTGTAGCTGTCTTCAGGCACTCCAGAAGAGGGTGTAGGATTCTGGAGAATCTATATCCCTCCTATGGTCTGCATATGATGTACATGAACACAGCCTCACATATACTTCTAAAAATTTAAAGATGGGTGGGGCCACTGAAAGGGCTCAACAATTAAAGGCATTGTCTCCTCTTCCAGAGAACCTGGAATCAACTACCATCAACTATATGGTGGCTCATCTCCAGTTCCAGGGTATCTGACAGATAGACAGACAGACAGACAGACAGACATGGTGGCAGGCCTGCCTGGTCTTTCTTTCTTTCTTATACTTTTAAAAAATGTTTATTAATTTATTTATGTATTTATTAGATATAAGTACACTGAAGCTGTCTTCAGACACTCTAGAAGAGGGTGTCATAATCTGGAGAATCTAAATCCCTCTTATGGTCTGCATATGATGTACATAAAAACAGCCTCACATATACTTCTAAAAATTTAAACATGTGTGGGGCCTATGAAAGGGATCAACAATTAACAGCATTGTCTCCTCTTATAGATAACCTGAGATCAACTACCAGCAATTATATGGTGGCCCATCTCTAGTTCCAGGGGATCAGACAGACAGACAGACATACAGACAGATAGAGTTAAGGATGGCAGGCCTACCTGGTCTTTCATTCTTTCTTATCCTTTTTAAAAAATGTTTATTAATTTAAGTATGTATTTATTAGATTTAAGTACACTGTAGCTGTCTTCAAACACTCCCGAAGAGGGTGTCAGATTCTGGAGAATCTATATCCCTCTTATGGTCTGCATATGATGTACATGAACACAGCCTCACATATACTTCTAAAAATTTAAAGATGGGTGGGGCCACTGAAAGGGCTCAACAATTAACAGCACTGACTCCTCTTCCAGAGAACCTGGGATCAACTACCAGCAATTATATGGTGGCCCATCTCCATTTCCAGGGGATCAGACAGACAGACAGACAGACAAGGATGGCAGGCTTGCCTGGTATCTCTTTCTTTATTATCCTTTTTTAAAAATGTTCATTTGTTTATTTATGAATTTATTAGATATAAGTACACTGTAGCTGTCTTCAGACACTCCAGAAGAGGGTGTCAGATTCTGGAGAATCTAAATCCCTCTTATGGTCTGCATATTCGGTACATAAACACAGCCTCGCATATACTTCTAAAAATTTAAAGATGGGTGGGGCCACTGAAAGGGCTCAACAATTAACAGCATTGTCTCCTCTTCCAGAGAACATGGGATCAACTACAAGCAACTCTATGGTGGCCCATCTCCAGGTCCAGAGGATCAGACAGACAGACAGACAGACAGAGATAAGGATGGCAGGCCTGCCTGGTCTTTCTTTCTTTCTTATCTTTTTTATAAAATGTTTTTTTCTTTATTTATGTATTTATTAGATATAAGTACACTGTATCCGTCATAGACACTCCAAAAGACGGTGTCAGATTCTGGAGAATATAAATCCCTCTTTAAGGGTCTGAATATGATGTACATAAACACAGCATCACATTTACTTCTAGAAATTTAAAGATGGGTGGGGCCACTGAAAGGGCTGAACAATTAACAGCATTGTCTCCTCTTCAGAAGACCTGGGATCAACTATCAGCAACAAAATGGTGGCCCATCTCCAGTTCCAGGAGATCAGACAGACAGACAAACAGAGTGACAGACAGACAGGCAAAGATAAGGATGGCAGCCCTGCCTGGTCTTTCTTTCTTTCTTATCCTTTTTAAAAAATGTTTATTTATTTATTTATTTATTTATTTATTTATTTATTTATTTATTTATTTATTTATTAGATATAAGTACACTATAGCTATCTTCAGACACTCCAGAAGAGGGTGTCAGATTCTGGAGAATCTAAATCCCTCTTATGGTCTGCATATTCGGTACATAAACACAGCCTCGCATATACTTCTAAAAATTTAAAGATGGGTGGGGCCACTGAAAGGGCTCAACAATTAACAGCATTGTCTCCTCTTCCAGAGAACCTGGGATCAACTACAAGCAACTCTATGGTGGCCCATCTCCAGTTCCAGAGGATCAGACAGACAGACAGACAGACAGACAGACAGACAGAGATAAGGATGGCAGGCCTGCCTGGTCTTTCTTTCTTACTTATCGTTTTTAAAATATGTTTATTTCTTTATTTATGTATTTATTAGATATAAGTACACTGTATCCGTCATAGACACTCCAAAAGACGGTGTCAGATTCTGGAGAATATAAATCCCACTTTAATGGTGTAAATATGATGTACATAAACACAGCATCACATTTACTTCTAGAAATATAAAGATGGGTTGGGCCACTGAAAGGGCTGAACAATTAACAGCATTGTCTCCTCTTCAGAAGACCTGGGATCAACTACCAGCAACAAAATGGTGGCCCATCTCCAGTTCCAGGAGATCAGACAGACAGACAAACAGAGAGACAGACAGACAGACAAAGATAAGGATGGCAGCCCTGCCTGGTCTTTCTTTCTTTCTTATCCTTTTTAAAAAATGTTTGTTTGTTTATTTATTTATTTATTCATTTATTTATGTATTTATTTATGTATTTATTAGATATAAGTACACTGCAGCTATCTTCAGACACTCCAGAAGAGGGTGTCAGATTGTGGAGAATCTAAATCCCTCTTATGGTCTGCATATGATGTACATAAACACAGCCTCACATATACTTCTAAAAATTTAAAGATGGGTGGGGCCACAGAAAGGGCTCAACAATTAACAGCATTGTCTCCTCTTCCAGAGAACCTTGGATAAACTACCAGCAACTATATGGTGGCCCATCTCCAGTTCTAGGGTATCAGACAGACAGACAGACAGACAGAGATAAGGATGGAGGCCTGCCTGGTCTTTCTTTCTTTCTTATCCTTTTTAAAAAATGTTTATTTATTTATTTATTTATTTATTTATTTATTTATTTATTTATTATATATAAGTACACTGTAGCTGTCTTCATACACTCCTGAAGAGGGTGTCAGATTCTGGAGAATCTAAATCCCTCTTATGGTCTGCATATGATGTACATAAACACAGCCTCACATATACTTCTAAAACTTTAAATAGGTGTGGGGCCACTGAAAGGGCTCAACAATTAACAGCATTGTCTCCTCTACCAGAGAACCTGGGATCAACTACCAGCAATTATATGGTGGCCCATCTCCAGTTCCTGGGGATCAGGCAGACAAAGAGACAGACAGACAAGGGTGGCAGGCCTCCCTGGTTTTTCTTTCTTTCTTATCCTTTTTAAAAAATATTTATTTATTTATTTATGGATTTATTAGATAGAAGTACACTGTAGCTGTCTTCAGACACTCCAGAAGAAGGTGTCAGATTCTGGAAAATATAAATCCCTCTTATGGTCTGCATATGATGGACATAAACACAGATTCACATACACTTCTAAAAATTTAAGATGGGTGGGGCCACTGAAAGGACTCAACAATTAACAGCATTGTCTCTTCTTCCAGAGAACCTGGGATCAACTAACAGCAACTATATGGTGGCCCATCTCCAGTTCCCGGGGATCAGACAGACAGACAGACAGACAGAGATAAGGAGGGCAGGCCTGCCTGGTTTTTCTTTCTTTCTTATCCTTTTAAAATAATGTTTATATATTTATTTATTTATTTATTTATTTATTTATTTATTTATTTATTTATTTATTTATTAGATATAAGTACACTGTAGTTGTCTTCAGACACTCCAGAAGAGGGTGTCAGATTCTGGAGAATCTAAATCCCTCTTATGGTCTGCATATGATGTACATAAACACAGCCTAACATATACTTCTAAAAATTTAAAGATAGGTGGAGCCACTGAAAGGGCTCAACAATTAACAGCATTTTCTCTTCTTCCAGAGAACCTGGGATCAACTAACAGCAACTATATGGTGGCCCATCTCCAGTTCCAAGGGATCAGACAGACAGACAGACAGACTGACAGAGATAAGGATGGAAGCCTGCCTGGTCTTTCTTTCTTTCTTATACTTTTAAAAAAATGTTTATTTATTTATTTATTTATTTATTTATTTATTTATTTATTTATTTATGTATTTATTAGATATAAGTACACTGTAGCTGTCTTCAGACACTCTAGAAGAGGTTGTCATCTTCTGGAGAATCTAAATCCCTCTTATGGTCTGCATATGATGTACATAAACACAGCCTCACATATACTTCTAAAAATTTAAAGATGGGTGGGGCCACTGAAAGGGCTCAACAACTAACAGCATTGTCTCCTCTTCCAGAGAACCTGGGATCAACTACCAGCAACTATATGGTGGCCCATCTCCAGTTCCAGGGTATCTGACAGATAGACAGTCAGATAGACAGACAGAGAGACAGACAAGGTGGCAGGCCTGCCTGGTCTTTCTTTCTTTCTTATTCTTTTTAAAAAATGTTTATTTATTTATTTATGTATTTATTAGATATAAGTACACTGTAGTTGTCTTCAGACACTCTAGAAGAGGGTGTCATATTCTGGAGAATCTAAATCCCTCTTATGGTCTGCATATGATGTACATAAACACAGCCTCATATATACTTCTAAAAATTTAAAGATGGGTGGGCCCACAGAAAGGGCTCAACAATTAACACCATTGTCTCCTCTTCCAGAGAACGTGGGATCAACTACCAGCAACTATATGGTGGCCCATCTCAAGTTGCAGGGGATCAGACAGACAGACAGACAGACAGTGATAAGGATGGCAGGTCTGCCTGATTTTTCTTTCTTTCTTATCCTTTTAAAAATGTTTATTTATTTATTTATTTATTTATTTATTTATTTATTTATTTATATATTTATTTATGTACTTATTAGATATAAGTACACTCTAGCTGTCTTCAGACTCTCCAGAAGAGGGTGTCAGATTCTGGGGAATCTATATCCCTCTTATGGTCTGCATATGATGTACATAAACACAGCCTCACATATACTTCTAAAAATTTAAAGATGGGTGGGGCCACTGAAAGGACTCAACAATCAACAGCATTGTCTCCTCTTCCAGAGGACCTGGGATCAACTACCAGCAACTATATTGTGGCCCATCTCCAGTTCCAGGGGATCAGACAGACAGACAGACAGACAGACAGTGATATGGATGGCAGTCCTGCCTGGTCTTTCTTTCTTTCTTATCCTTTTTTTAAAAAAATGTTTATTTATTTATTTATTTATTTATTTATTTATTTATTTATTTATTTATTAGATATAAGTACACTGTAGCTGTTCAGACACTCCAGAAGAGGGTGTCAGATTCTGGAGAATCTAAATCCCTCTTATGGTCTGCATATGATGTACATAAACACAGCCTCACATATACTTCTAAAAATTTAAAGAAGGGTGGGGCCACTCTAAAAGCTCAACAATTAACAGCATTGTCTCCTCTTCCAGAGTACCTGGGATGAACTACCAGCAACTATATGGTGGCCCATCTCCAGTTCCAGGGGATCATACAGACAGACATACAGACAGTGATAAGGATGGCAGGCCTGCCTGTTCTTTCTTTCTTTCTTATCCTTTTTAAAAAAATGTTTATTTATATATTTATTTATGGATTTATTAGATATAAGTACACTGTAGCTGTCTTCAGACACTCCAGAAGAGGGTGTCAAATTCTCGAATCTATATCCCTCTTATGGTCTGCATATGATGTACATAAACACAGCCTCACATATACTTCTAAAAATTTAAAGATGTGTGGGGCCACTGAGAGGGCTCAACAATTAACAGCATTGTCTCCTCTTTCAGAGAACCTGGGATAAAATATCAGCACCTTATGGTGGCCCATCTCCAGTTCCAGTGGATCAGACAGACAGACAGACAGAGAGACAGAGATAAGTATGGCAGGCCTGCCTGGTCTTTCTTTATTTCTTATACTTTTTAAAAAATGATTTTTTATTTATTTATTTATTTATTTATTTATTTATTTATTTATTTATTTATTAGATATAAGTACACTGTACCTGTCTTCAGACACTCCAGAAGAGGGTGACACATTCTAGAGAATCTAAACCCTCTTATGGTCTGAATATGATGTACATAAACACAAAATCACATATACTTCTAAAAATTAAAAATGGGTGGGGCCAATGAAAGGGCTCAACAATTAACAGCATTGTCTCCTCTTCCAGAGAACATGGGATCAACTACCAGCAACTATATGGTGGCCCATCTCCAGTTCCAGGGGATCAGACAGACAGACAGACAGACAGACAGAGAAAAGGATGGCAGGCCTGCCTGGTCTTACTTTCTTTCTTATCCTTTTTAAAAATGTTTATTTATTTATTTATTTACTTATGTATTTATTATATATAAGTACACTGTAGCTGTCTACAGTCACTCCAGTAGAGGGTGTCAGATTCTGGAGAATCTAAATCCTCTTATAATCTGAATATGATGTACGTAAACACAGCCTCACATATACTTCTAAATATTTAAAGAAGTGTGGGGCCATGAAAGGGCTCAACAATTAACGGCATTGTCTCCTCTTCCAGAGAACCTTGGATCAACTACCAGCAACTATATGTAGGCCCATCTCCAGTTCCAGGGGATCAGACAGACAGACAGACAGACAGAGATAAGGATGGCAGGCCTGCCTGGTCTTACATTCTTTCTTATCCTTTTTCAAAAATGTTTATTTATTTATTTATTTATTTATTTATTTATTTATTTATTTATTTATTTATTATAAGTACACTGTAGCTGTCTTCAGACACTCAAGTATAGGGTGTCAGATTCTGGAGAATCTAAATCCTCTTATAATTTGAATATGATGTACATAAACACAGCCTCACATATACTTCTAAATATTTAAAGAAGTGTGGGGCCACTGAAAGGGCTCAACAATTAACAGCATTGTCTCCTCTTCCAGAGAACCTTGGATCAACTACCAGCAATTATATGGTGGCCCATCTCCAGTTCCCGGGGATCAGATAGACAGACAGACAGACAGACAGAGATATGAATGGCAGGCCTGCCTGGTCTTTCTTTCTTTCTTATCCTTTTTAAAAAAATGTTTATTTATATATTTATTTATGTATTTATTAGATATAAGTACACTGTAGCTGTCTTCAGACACTCCAGAAGAGGGTGTCAGATTCTGGAGAATCTAAATCCCTCTTATGGTCTGCATATGATGTACATAAACACAGCCTAACATATACTTCTAAAAATTAAAAGATGTGTGGGGCCACTGAAAGGGCTCAAAAATTAACAGCATTGTCTCCTCTTATAGAGAACCTGGGATCAACTACCAGCAACTATATGGTGGTCCATCTCCAGTTCCAGGGATCAGACAGACAGACACACAGACAGTGATAAGGGTGGCAGGCCTGCCTGGTCTTTCTTTCTTTCTTATCTTTTTTTAAAAAAATGTTTATTTATTTATTTATTTATTTATTTATTTATTTATTTATTTATTAGATATAAGTACACTGTAGCTGTTCACACACTGCAGAAGAGGGTGACAGATTCTGGAGAATCTAAATCCCTCTTATGGTCTGCATATGATGTACATAAACACAGCCTCACATATACTTCTAAAAATTTAAAGAAGGGTCGGGCCACTCTAAAAGCTCAATAATTAACAGCATTGTCTCCTCTTCCAGAGTACCTGGGATCAACTACCAGCAACTATATGGTGGCCCATCTCCAGTTCCAGGGGAACAGACAGACAGACATACAGACAGTGATAAGGATGGCAGGCCTGCCTGGTCTTTCTTTCTTTCTTATCCTTTTTAAAAAATGTTTATTTATATATTTATTTATGTATTTATTAGATATAAGTACACTGTAGCTGTCTTCAGACACTCCAGAAGAGGGTGTCAGATTCTGGAGAATCTAAATCCCTCTTATGGTCTGCATATGATGTACATAAACACAGCCTCACATATACTTCTAAAATTTTAAAGATGTGTGGGGCCACTGGGAGGGCTCAACAATTAACAGCATTGTCTCCTCTTTCAGAGAACCTGGGATAAACTACCAGCACCTTATGGTGGCCCATCTCCAGTTCCAGTGGATCAGACCGACAGATAGACAGAGAGACAGAGATAAGGATGGCAGGCCTGCCTGGTCTTTATTTATTTCTTATTCGTTTTAAAAAATGTTTATTTATTTATTTATTCATTTATTTATGTATTTATTAGATATAAGTACACTGTAGCCGTCTTCAGACACTCCAGAAGTGGGTGACAGATTATAGAGAATCTAAAACCCTCTTATGGTCTGAATATGATGTACATAAACACAGCTTCACATATACTTCTAAAAATTAAAAAACGGTGGGGCCACTGAAAGGGCTCAACAATTAACAGCATTGTCTCCTCTTCCAGAGAACCTGGGATCAACTACCAGCAACTATATGGTGGCCCATCTCCAGTTCCAGGGGATCAGGCAGACAGACAGACAGACAGACAGAGATAAGGATGGCAGGCCTGCCTGGTCTTACTTTCTTTCTTATCCTTTTAAAAAAATGTTTATTTATTTATTTATTTATTTATTTATTTATATATTTATGTATTTATGAGATATAAGTACACTGTAGATGTCTTCAGACACTCAAGAAGAGGGTGTCAGATTCTGGAGAATCTAAATCCCTCTTATGGTCTGCATATGATGTACATAAACACAGCCTCACATATACTTCTAAATATTTAAAGATGGGTAGGGCCACTGATAGGGCTCAACAATTAACAGCATTGTCTCCTCTTCCAGAGAACCTGGGATCAACTAACAGCAACTATATGGTGGCCCATCTCCAGTTCCAAGGGATCAGACAGACTGACAGACAGACAGACTGACAGAGATAAGGATGGCAGGTTTGCCTGGTCTTTCTTTCTTTCTTATCCTTTTTAAAAAATGTTTATTTATTTATTTATGTATTTATTATATATAAGTTCACTGTAGCTGTCTTCAGACACTCCAATATAGGGTGTCAGATTAGGAGAATCTAAATCCTCTTATAATCTGAATATGATATACATAAACATAGCCTCACATATACTTCTAAATATTTAAAGAAGTATGGGGCCACTGAAAGGGCTCAACAATTAACAGCATTGTCTCCTCTTCCAGAGAACCTTGGATCAACTACCAGCAACTATATGGTGGCCCATCTCCAGTTCCCGGGGATCAGATAGACAGGCAGACAGACAGACAGTGATATGGATGGCAGGCCTGCCTGGTCTTTCTTTCTTTCTTATCCTTTTAAAAAAATGTTTATTTACTTATTTATTTATTTATCTATTTATTTATTAGATATAAGTACACTGTAGCTGTCTTCAGACACTCCAGAAGAGGGTGTCAGATTCTGGAGAATCTAAATCCCTCTTATGGTCTGCATATGATGTACATAAACACAGCCTCACATATACTTCTAAATATTTAAAGATGGGTGGCGCCACTGAAAGGGCTCAACAATTAACAGCATTGTCTCCTCTTCCAGAGAACCTGGGATCAACTACCAGCAACTATTCGTGGCCCATCTCCAGTTTCCAGGGATCAGATAGACAGACAGACAGACAGACAGAGATATGGATGGCAGGCCTGCCTGGTCTTTCTTTCTTTCTTATCCTTTTTAAAAAATGTTTATTTATTTATTTATTTATTTAATTATTTATTTATTTATTTATTTATTCATTTATTTATGTATTTAGTAGATATAAGTACACTGTAGCTGTTCAGGCACTCCAGAAGAGGGTGTCAGATTCTGAGAGAATCTAAATCCCTCTTATGGTCTGCATATGATGTACATAAACACAGCCTCACATATACTTCTAAAAATTTAAAGATGGGTGGGCCCACAGAAAGGGCTCAACAATTAACACCATTGTCTCCTCTTCCAGAGAACGTGGGATCAACTACCAGCAACTATATGGTGGCCCATCTCAAGTTGCAGGGGATCAGACAGACAGACAGACAGTGATAAGGATGGCAGGCCTGCCTGATTTTTCTTTCTTTCTTATCCTTTTAAAAAATGTTTATTTATTTATTTATTTATTTATTTATTTATGTACTTATTATATATAAGTACACTCTAGCTGTCTTCAGACTCTCCAGAAGAGGGTGTCAGATTCTGGGGAATCTATATCCCTCTTATGGTCTGCATATGATGTACATAAACACAGCCTCACATATACTTCTAAAAATTTAAAGATGGGTGGGGCCACTGAAAGGGCTCAACAATTAACAGCATTGTCTCCTCTTCCAGAGGACCTGGGATCAACTACCAGCAACTATATGGTGGCCCATCTCCAGTTCCAGGGGAACAGACAGACAGACATACAGACAGTGATAAGGATGGCAGGCCTGCCTGGTCTTTCTTTCTTTCTTATCCTTTTTTAAAAAAATGTTTATTTATATATTTATTTATGTATTTATTAGATATAAGTACACTGTAGCTGTCTTCAGACACTCCAGAAGAGGGTGTCAGATTCTGGAGAATCTAAATCCCTCTTATGGTCTGCATATGATGTACATAAACACAGACTCACATATACTTCTAAATATTTAAAGATGGGCAGGGCCACTGATAGGGCTCAACAATTAACAGCATTGTCTCCTCTTCCAGAACCCTGGGATCAACTACCAGCAACTTTATGGTAGCCCATCTCCAGTTCCAGGGGATCAGACAGACAGACAGACAGACAGAGATGAGGATGGCAGGCCTGCCTGGTCTTACTTTCTTTCTTATCCTTTTTAAAAAATGTTTATTTATTTATTTATTTATGTATTTATGTATTTATGAGATATAAGTACACTGTAGCTGTCTTCAGACACTCCAGAAGAGGGTGTCAGATTCTGGAGAATCTAAATCCCTCTTATGGTCTGCATATGATGTACATAAACACAGCCTCACATATACTTCTAAATATTTAAAGATGGGTAGGGCCACTGATAGTGCTCAACAATTAACAGCTTTGTCTCCTCTTCCAGAGAACCTGCGATCAACTAACAGCAACTATATGGTGGCCCATCTCCAGTTCCAAGGGATCAGACAGACTGACAGACAGACAGACTGACAGAGATAAGGATGGCAGGTTTGCCTGGTCTTTCTTTCTTTCTTATCCTTTTTAAAAAATGTTTATTTATTTATTTATGTATTTATTATATATAAGTTCACTGTAGCTGTCTTCAGACACTCCAATATAGGGTGTCAGATTCTGGAGAATCTAAATCCTCTTATAATCTGAATATGATATACTAAACACAGCCTCACATATACTTCTAAATATTTAAAGAAGTATGGGGCCACTGAAAGGGCTCAAAAATTAACAGCATTGTCTCCTCTTCCAGAGAACCTTGGATCAACTACCAGCAACTATATGGTGGCACATCTCCAGGTCCAGGGGATCAGACAGACAGACAGACAGACAGAGATAAGGATGGCAGGCCTGCCTGGTCTTACTTTCTTTCTTATCCTTTTTAAAAAATGTTTGTTTATTTATTTATTTATTTATTTATTTATTTATTTATTTATTTATGTATTTATTATATATAAGTTCACTGTAGCTGTCTTCAGACACTCCTATATAGGGTGTCAGATTCTGGAGAATCTAAATCCTCTTATAATCTGAATATGATATACATAAACACAGCCTCACATATACTTCTAAATATTTAAAGAAGTATGGGGCCACTGAAAGGGCTCAACAATTAACTACATTGTCTCCTCTTCCAGAGAACCTTGGATCAACTACCAGCAACTATATGGTGTCCCATCTCCAGTTCCCGGGGATCAGATAGACAGGCAGACAGACAGACAAAGATATGGATGGCAGACCTGCCTGGTCTTTCTTTCTTTCTTATCCTTTTTAAAAAATGTTTATTTACTTATTTATTTATTTATCTATTTATTTATTAGATATAAGTACACTGTAGCTGTCTTCAGACACTCCAGAAGAGGGTGTCAGATTCTGGAGAATCTAAATCCCTCTTATGGTCTGCATATGATGTACATAAACACAGCCTCATATATACTTCTAAATATTTAAAGATGGGTGGCGCCACTGAAAGGGCTCAACAATTAACAGCATTGTCTCCTCTTCCAGAGAACCTGGGATCAACTACCAGCAACTATTCGTGGCCCATCTCCAGTTTCCAGGGATCAGATAGACAGACAGACAGACAGACAGAGATATGGATGGCAGGCCTGCCTGGTCTTTCTTTCTTTCTTATCCTTTTTAAAAAAATGTTTATTTTTTATTTATTTATTTAATTATTTTTTATTTATTTATTTATTCATTTATTTATGTATTTAGTAGATATAAGTACACTATAGCTGTTCAGACACTCCAGAAGAGGGTGTCAGATTCTGGAGAATCTAAATCCCTCTTATGGTCTGCATATGATGTACATAAACACAGCCTCACATATACTTCTAAAAATTTAAAGAAGGGTGGGGCTACTCTAAAAGCTCAACAATTAACAGCATTGTCTCCTCTTCCAGAGTACCTGAGATCAACTACCAGCAACTATATGGGGGCCCATCTCCAGTTCCAGGGGATCAGACAGACAGACATACAGACAGTGATAAGGATGGCAGGCCTGCCTGGTCTTTCTTTCTTTCTTATCCTTTTTTAAAAAATGTTTATTTATATATTTATTTATGTATTTATTAGATATAAGTACACTGTAGCTGTCTTCAGACACTCCAGAAGAGGGTGTCAGACTCTGGAAATCTAAATCCCTCTTATGGTCTGCATATGATGTACATAAACACAGCCTCACATATACTAATAAAAATTTAACGATGGGTGGGGCCACTGAAAGCGCTCAACAATTAAAAGCATTGTCTCCTCTTCCAGAGAACCTGGGATCAACTACCAGCACCTATATGGTGGCCCATCTCCAGTTCCAGGGGATCAGAACGACAGACAGACAGACAGACAGACAGAGATAAGGATGGCAAGCCTGCCTGGTCTTTTTTCCTTTCTTATCCTGTTTAAATAATGTGTATTTATTTATTTATTTATTTATTTATTTATTAGATATAAGTACACTGTAGCTGTCTTCAGATACTCCAGAAGAGGGTGTCAGATTCTGGAGAATCTAAATCCCTCTTATGGTCTGCATATGATGTACATAAACACAGCCTCACATATACTTCTAAATATTTAAAGATGGGTAGGGCCACTGATAGGGATCAACAATTAACAGCATTGTCTCCTCTTCCAGAGAACCTTGGATCAACTACCAGCAACTATATGGTGGCAAATCTCCAGTTCCAGGGGATCAGACAGACAGACAGACAGACAGACAGAGATAAGGATGGCAGGCGTGCCTGTTCTTACTTTCTTTCTTTTCCTTTTTCAAAAATGTTTATTTATTTATTTATTTATTTATTTATTTATTTATTTATTATATATAAGTACACTGTAGCTGTCTTCAGACACTCCAGTATAGGGTGTCAGATTCTGGAGAATCTAAATCCTCTTATAATCTGAATATGATGTACATAAACACAGCCTCACATATACTTTTAAATAGTTAAAGAAGTGTGGGGCCACTGAAAGGGCTCAACAATTAACAGCATTGTCTCCTCTTCCAGAGAACCTTGGATCAACTACCAGCAACTATATGGTGGCCCATCTCCAGTTCCCGGGGATCAGATAGACAGACAGACAGACAGACAGAGAAATGGATGGTAGGCCTGCCTGGTCTTTGTTTCTTCCTTATCCTTTTTAAAAAATGTTTATTTATTTATTTATTTATTTATCTATTTATTTATTAGATATAAGTACACTGTAGCTGTCTTCAGACACTCCAGAAGAGGGTTTCAGATTCTGGAGAATCTAAATCCCTCTTATGTTCTGCATATGATGTACATAAACACAGCCTCACATATACTTCTAAATATTTAAAGATGGGTGGCGCCACTGAAAGGGCTCAACAATTAAGAGCATTGTCTCCTCTTCCAGAGAAACTGGGATCAACTACCAGCAACTATTCGTGGCCCATCTCCAGTTCCCAGGGATCAGATAGACAGACAGACAATAAGACAGACAGACAGACAGACAGACAGAGATATGGATGGCAGGCCTGCCTGGTCTTTCTTTCTGTCTTATCCTTTTAAAAAAATGTTTATTTATTTATTTATTTATTTATTTATTTATTTATTTATTTATTAGATATAAGTACACTGTAGCTGTGCAGACACTCCAGAAGAGGGTGTCATATTCTTGAGAATCTAAATCCCTCTTATGGTCTGCATATGATGTACATAAACACAGCCTCACATATACTTCTAAAAATTTAAAAAAGGGTGGGGCCACTCTAAAAGCTCAACAATTAACAGCATTGTCTCCTCTTCCAGAATACCAGGGATCGACTACCAGCAACTATATGGTGGCCCATCTCCAGTTCCAGGAGATCAGACAGACAGACATACAGACAGTGCTAAGGATGGCAGGCCTGTCTGGTCTTTCATTCATTCTTATCCTGTTTAAAAAAATGTTTATTTATATATTTATTTATGTATTTATTAGATATAAGTACACTGTAGCTGTCTTCAGACACTCCAGAAGAGGGTGTCAGACTCTGGAGAATCTAAATCCCTCTTATGGTCTGCATATGTTGTACATAAACACAGCCTCACATATACTAATAAAAATTTAACGATGGGTGGGGCCACTGAAAGCGCTCAACAATTAACAGCATTGTCTCCTCTTCCAGAGAACCTGGGATCAACTACCAGCACCTATATGGTGGCCCATCTCCAGTTCCAGGGGATCAGAACGACAGACAGACAGACAGACAGAGATAAGGATGGCAAGCCTGCCTGGTCTTTCTTCCTTTCTTATCCTGTTTAAATAATGTGTATTTATTTATTTATTTATTTATTTATTTATTTATTTATTTATTTATTAGATATAAGTACACTGTAGCTGTCTTCAGATACTCCAGAAGAGGGTGTCAGATTCTGGAGAATCTAAATCCCTCTTATGGTCTGCATATGATGTACATAAACACAGCCTCACATATACTTCTAAATATTTAAAGATGGGTAGGGCCACTGATAGGGATCAACAATTAACAGCATTGTCTCCTCTTCCAGAGAACCTTGGATCAACTACCAGCAACTATATGGTGGCAAATCTCCAGTTCCAGGGGATCAGACAGACAGACAGACAGACAGACAGAGATAAGGATGGCAGGCCTGCCTGTTCTTACTTTCTTTCTTTTCCTTTTTCAAAAATGTTTATTTATTTATTTATTTATTTATTTATTTATTTATTTATTTATTTATGTATTTATTATATATAAGTACACTGTAGCTGTCTTCAGACACTCCAGTATAGGGTGTCAGATTCTGGAGAATCTAAATCCTCTTATAATCTGAATATGATGTACATAAACACAGCCTCACATATACTTTTAAATATTTAAAGAAGTGTGGGGCAACTGAAAGGGCTCAACAATTAACAGCATTGTCTCCTCTTCCAGAGAACCTTGGATCAACTACCAGCAACTATATGGTGGCCCATCTCCAGTTCCCGGGGATCAGATAGACAGACAGACTGACAGACAGAGAAATGGATGGTAGGCCTGCCTGGTCTTTGTTTCTTCCTTATCCTTTTTAAAAAATGTTTATTTATTTATTTATTTATTTATCTATTTATTTATTAGATATAAGTACACTGTAGCTGTCTTCAGACACTCCAGAAGAGGGTGTCAGATTCTGGAGAATCTAAATCCCTCTTATGTTCTGCATATGATGTACATAAACACAGCCTCACATATACTTCTAAATATTTAAAGATGGGTGGCGCCACTGAAAGGGCTCAACAATTAAGAGCATTGTCTCCTCTTCCAGAGAAACTGGGATCAACTACCAGCAACTATTCGTGGCCCATCTCCAGTTCCCAGAGATCAGATAGACAGACAGACAGACAGACAGACAGAGATATGGATGGCAGGCCTGCCTGGTCTTTCTTTCTGTCTTATCCTTTTAAAAAAATGTTTATTTATTTATTTATTTATTTATTTATTTATGTATTTATTAGATATAAGTACACTGTAGCTGTGCAGACACTCCAGAAGAGGGTGTCATATTCTTGAGAATCTAAATCCCTCTTATGGTCTGCATATGATGTACATAAACACAGCCTCACATATACTTCTAAAAATTTAAAAAAGGGTGGGGCCACTCTAAAAGCTCAACAATTAACAGCATTGTCTCCTCTTCCAGAATACCAGGGATCGACTACCAGCAACTATATGGTGGCCCATCTCCAGTTCCAGGAGATCAGACAGACAGACATACAGACAGTGCTAAGGATGGCAGGCCTGTCTGGTCTTTCATTCATTCTTATCCTGTTTAAAAAAATGTTTATTTATATATTTATTTATGGATTTATTAGATATAAGTACACTGTAGCTGTCTTCAGACACTGCAGAAGAGGGTGTCAGATTCTAGAGAATCTAAATCCCTCTTATGGTCTGCATATGATGTACATAAACACAGCCTCACATATACTTCTAAAAATTTAAAGATGTGTGGGGCCACTGAGAGGGCTCAACAATTAACAGCATTGTCTCCTTTTTCAGAGAACCTGGGATAAACTACCAGCACCTTATGGTGGGCCATCTCCAGTTCCAGTGGATCAGACAGACAGACAGACAGAGAGACAGTGATAAGGATGGCAGGCCTGCCTGGTCTTTCTTTATTTCTTATACTTTTTAAAAAATGTTTATTTATTTATTTATTTATTTATTTATTTATTTATTTATTTATTTATTTATGAATTTATTAGATATAAGTACACTGTAGCTGTTCAGACACTCCAGAAAAGGGTGTCAGATTCTGGAGAATCAAAATCCCTCTTATGGTCTGCATATGATGTACATAAACACAGCCTAACATATACTTCTAAAAATTAAAAGATGTGTGGGGCCACTGAAAGGGCTCAACAATTAACAGCATTGTCTCCTCTTATAGAGAACCTGGGATCAACTACCAGCAATTATATGGTGGTCCATCTCCAGTTCCAGGGGATCAGAAGACAGACAGACAGACAGTGATAAGGATGGCAGTCTTCCTGGCCTTTCTTTCTTATCCTTTTTTTAAAAAATGTTTGTTTTTTTATTTATTGATTTATTTATTTATTTATTTATTTATTAGATATAAGTACACTGTAGCTGTTCAGACACTCCAGAAGAGGGTGTCAGATTCTGGAGAATCTAAATCCCTCTTATGGTCTGCATATGATGTACATAAACACAGCCTCACATATATTTCTAAAAATTTAAAGAAGAGTGCGGCCACTCTAAAAGCTCAACAATTAACAGCATTGTCTCCTCTTCCAGAGTACCTGGGATCAACTACCAGCAACTATATGGTGGCCCATCTCCTGTTCCATGGGATCAGACAGACAGACATACAGACAGTGATAAGGATGGCAGGCCTGCCTGGTCTTTCTTTCTTTCTTATCCTTTTTTAAAAAATGTTTATTTATATGTTTATTTATGTATTTATTAGATATAAGTACACTGTAGCTGTCTTCAGACAATCCAGAAGAGGGTGTCAGATTCTGGAGAATCTAAATCCCTCTTATGGTCTGCATATGATGTACATAAACACATCCTCACATATACTTCTAAAAATTTAAAGATGTGTGGGGCCACTGAGAGGGCTCAACAATTAACAGCATTGTCTCCTCTTTCAGAGAACCTGGGATAAACTACCAGCACCTTATGGTGGCCCATCTCCAGTTCCAGTGGATCAGACAGACAGACAGACAGACAGAGAGACAGAGATAAGGATGGCAGGCCTGCCTGGTCTTTCTTTATTTCTTATACTTTTTAAAAAATGTTTATTTATTTATTTATTTATTTATTAGATATAACTACACTGTAGCCGTCTTCAGACACTCCAGAAGAGGGAGTCAGATTCTAGAGAATCTAAATCCCTCTTATGGTCTGAATATGATGTACATAAACACAGCCTCACATATACTTAAAAAATTAAAAGGCCACTGAAAGGACTCAACAATTAACAGCATTTTCTCCTCTTCCAGAGAACTTGGGATCAACCTCCAGCACCTACAAAGTGGCCCATCTCCAGTTCCAGGGCATCAGACAGACAGACAGACAGACAGAGATAAGGATGGCAGGCCTGCATGGTCTTTCTTTCTTTCTTATCCTTTTTAAAAAATATTTATTTATTTATTTATTTATTTATTTATTTATTTATTTATGTAATTATTAGATATAAGTACACTGTAGCTGTTCAGACACTCCAGTAGAGGGTGTCAGATTCTGGAGAATCTAAATCCCTCTTATGGTCTCCATATGATGTACATAAACACAGCCTAACATATACTTCTAAAAATTAAAAGATCTGTGGGGACACTGAAAGGGCTCAACAATTAACAGCATTGTCTCGTCTTATAGAGAACCTGGGATCAACTACCAGCAACTATATGGTGGTCCATCTCCCGTTCCAGGGGATCAGACAGACAGACAGACAGACAGTGATACGGATGGCAGGTCTGCCTGGTCTTTCTTTCTTTCTTATCCTTTTTTTAAAAAAATGTTTGTTTATTTATTTATTTATTTATTCATTTATTTATTTATTTATTTATTAGATATAAGTACACTGTAGCTGTTCAGACACTCCAGAAGAGGGTGTCAGATTCTGGAGAATCTAAATCCCTCTTATGGTCTGCATATGATGTACATAAACACAGCCTCACATATACTTCTAAAAATTTAAAGATGGGTGGGGCCACTGAAAGGGCTCAACAATTAACAGCACTGACTCCTCTTCCAGAGAACCTGGGATCAACTACCAGCAACTATTCGTGGCCCATCTCCAGTTCCCAGAGATCAGATAGACAGACAGACAGACAGACAGAGGTGGAAAATAAGAAAATCACACTGTAGGACCCAGAATTACGAAAAAAATTGAAAAAATGTGGAAAATGAGAAAATCACATGCAGGGCCCAGAATATTTCGAGAAACACTGAAAAACGTGAAAATTAAAAATTCACACTGTTGGACACAGAATATGGCGAGAAACCATGAAAAAAGTGGATAATTAAAATTCACACTGCAGGACACAGAATATGCCAAGAAACCCTGAAAACGTGGAAAATTAAAAATTAACACTGAAGGACCTGGAATATGGCAAGAAAACCTGAAAAACGTGGAAATGAGAAAAATCACAGTGTAGGACTCAGAATATGAAGAAAAAAGCTGTAAAACGTGAAAAATTAAAAATTCACACTGAAGAACCCAGAATATTGCGAGAAAATCTGAAAAACGTGGAAAATGAAAAATACACACTGTAGGACCCAGGACATGGCAAGAAACCCTGAAAGAGTAGAAAATTAAAAACTCACACTGAAGGACCCCAAATATGGCGAGAGAACCTGAAAAAACTAGAAAATTAAAAATTCACACTGAAGGACTTGGAATATGGCGATAAAACCTGAAAAACGAGGAAAATTAAAAAATCACACTGAAGGACCCCAAATATAGTGAGAAAATCTGAAAAAGCTGGAAAATGAGAATAATCACACTGTAGGACCCAGAATTGTGAAAAAACTTGAAAAACGTCGAAAATGAGAAAATCACTCTGTAGGACACAGAATATGGCAAGAAACCCTGAGAAATGTGGAAAATTAAAAATACACTCTGTAGCACCCAGAATATGGCAAAAAACCCTCAAAAAAGTAGAAAATTAAAAACTCACACTGAAGGACCCCGAATATGGCGAGAAAAACAGAAAAAGGTGGAAAGTGAAAATAATCACACTGTATTACCCAGAATTACGAAAAAACATGAAAAAATTCGAAAATGAGAAAATCACACTGTAGGACCCAGAATATGGGGAGAAATCCTGAGAAATGTGGAAAATAAAAAATACACTCTGTAGCACCCAGAATATGGCAAGAAACCCTCAAAAAAGTAGAAAATTAAAAACTCACACTGAAGGACCCCGAATATGGCGAGAAAACATGAAAAAGGTAGAAAATGAGAATAAACACAATGTATTACCCAGAATTACAAAAGCATGAAAAACATCGAAAATGAGAAAATCACACTTGTAGGACCCAGAAATATGAAAAAACTTGAAAAACGTGGAAAATGAGAAAATCACACTGCAGAAACCAGAATATGCTGAACAACCATGAAAAACCTGAAAATTAAAAATTCACACTGTTGGACACAGAATATGGTGAGAAACCATGAAAAGACTGGACAATTAAAAATTCACACTTTATTACCGAGATATGGAGAGAAATACTGAAAACCGTGGAAAAAAATTCACACTGAAGGACCTGGAATACGACAGGACCTGGAATACGGCAAGAGACCCTGAAATACATGGAAATGAGAAAATCACACAGTAGGACCCAGAATATGACGAAAAAACCTGAAAAAGGTAAAATATTAAAATATCACACGGAAGGACCCGGAATATGGCGAAAAACCTGAAAAACGAGGAAGATAAAAAACTAACACTGAAGGACACAGAATATGGCGAGAAAACCTGAAAAGAGTAGAAAATTAAAAATTCACACTGAAAGACCCCGAATATGATGAGAAAACCTGAAAAAGGTGGAAAATGAGAATAATCACACTGTAGGACCCAGATTATGACCAGAAACCCTGAAAACGTGGAAAATTAAAAGTACATGCTGTAGGACCCAGAATATGGCGAGAAAACCTGAAAAGAGTAGAAAATTAAAAATTCACACTGAAAGACCCCGAATATGATGAGAAAAACTGAAAAAGGTGGAAAATGAGAATAATCACACTGTAGGACCCAGATTATGCCCAGAAACCCTGAAAACCTGGAAAATTAAAAATACATGCTGTATAACCCAGAATATGCCAAGAAACCCTGAAAAAGTTTGAAAATTACAAACTCACACTGTAGGACCCCAAATATGGTGAGAAACCCTCCAAAAGGTGGAAAATGAGAAAATCCCACTGCAGCACCCAGAATATGCCGAGAAAATGTGAAAAACGTGAAAATTAAAAATTCACACTAACGGACCCAGAATATGGCGAGAAACAATTAATAAAAAAGTACAAAATTAAAAACTCACAGTGAAGGAGCCCAAACATGGCGAGAAAACCTGAAAAAGGTGGAAAATGAGAAAATCACACTGTAGGACCCAGAATTACGAAAAAAATTGAAAAAATGTGGAAAATGAGAAAATCACATGCAGGGCCCAGAATATTTCGAGAAACACTGAAAAACGTGAAAATTAAAAATTCACACTGTTGGACACAGAATATGGCGAGAAACCATGAAAAAAGTGGATAATTAAAATTCACACTGCAGGACACAGAATATGCCAAGAAACCCTGAAAACGTGGAAAATTAAAAATTAACACTGAAGGACCTGGAATATGGCAAGAAAACCTGAAAAACGTGGAAATGAGAAAAATCACAGTGTAGGACCCAGAATATGAAGAAAAAAGCTGTAAAACGTGAAAAATTAAAAATTCACACTGAAGAACCCAGAATATTGGGAGAAAATCTGAAAAACGTGGAAAATGAAAAATACACACTGTAGGACCCAGAACATGGCAAGAAACCCTGAAAGAGTAGAAAATTAAAAACTCACACTGAAGGACCCCAAATATGGCAAGAAACCCTGAAAAAAGTAGAAAATTACAAACTGACACTGAAGAACCCCAATTATGGCGAGAAAACCTGAAAAAGGTGGAAAATGAGAAAATGACACTGTAGGACCCAGAATTACGAAAAAACTTGAAAATATCGAAAATGAGAAAATCACACTGTAGGACCCAGAATATGCCAAGAAACCCTGAAAACGTGAAAAATTAAAAATACAACGTTTAGGACCCAGAATACGGCGAGAAACCCTGAAAAAAGTAGAAAATTACAAACTCACACTGAAGGACCCGAAAAATGGTCTGAAAGGTTGAAAAAGGTGGAAAATGAGAAAATCACACTGTAGGACCCAGAATTACGAAAAAAATTGAAAAACGTGGAAAATGAGAAAATCATACTGCAGGACCCAGAATATGCCGAGAAACCCTGAAAATCATGAAAATTAAAAATTCACACTGTCAGACACATAATATGGCGAGAAACCATGAAAGAAGTGGAAAATTAAAAATTCACACTGTATTACCCAGAATATGGCGAGACATACTGAAAAACGTGGAAAATTAAAAATTCACACTGAAGGACCCGGGATATGGCCAGGAAACCTGAAAAACGAGGAAAATTCAAAACTCACATGGTAGGAACCAGAATAAGGCAAGAAAACCTGAAAAACGTGGAAATGAGAAAATCAAACTGTAGGACCCAGAATATGACAAAGAAAAACCTGAAAAAATTACAAAATTAAAAATTCACACTGAAAGACCCCGAATATGGTGAGAAAACCTGAAAAGGTGGAAAATGAGAATAATCACACTGTAGGACACAGAATGACAAAAAAAAAAAAAAAACTTGAAAAATGTCGAAAATGAGAAAATCACACTGTAGGACCCAGAATATGACGAAAAAACCTGGAAAACGTGGAAAATTAAAAATGCACGCTGTAGGACCCAAAATATGCCGAGAAACCCTGAAAAACGTGAAAATTAAAAATTCACACTGAAGGACCTGGAATACAGTAAGATAACCTGAAAAACGTGGAAATGAGAAAATCACAATTTAGGACCCAGAATATGACGAAAAAAACTGAAACACGTGGAAAATGAAAAATACACGCTGTAGGACACAGAATATGTCGAGAAACCCTGAAAAATTAGAAAATTAAAAACTCACACTGAAGGACCCCAAATATGGCGAGAGAACCTGAAAAAACTAGAAAATTAAAAATTCACACTGAAGGACTTGGAATATGGCGATAAAACCTGAAAAACGAGGAAAATTAAAAAATCACACTGAAGGACCCCAAATATAGTGAGAAAATCTGAAAAAGCTGGAAAATGAGAATAATCACACTGTAGGACCCAGAATTGTGAAAAAACTTGAAAAACGTCGAAAATGAGAAAATCACTCTGTAGGACACAGAATATGGCAAGAAACCCTGAGAAATGTGGAAAATTAAAAATACACTCTGTAGCACCCAGAATATGGCAAAAAACCCTCAAAAAAGTAGAAAATTAAAAACTCACACTGAAGGACCCCGAATATGGCGAGAAAAACAGAAAAAGGTGGAAAGTGAAAATAATCACACTGTATTACCCAGAATTACGAAAAAACATGAAAAAAATCGAAAATGAGAAAATCACACTGTAGGACCCAGAATATGGGGAGAAATCCTGAGAAACGTGGAAAATAAAAAATACACTCTGTAGCACCCAGAATATGGCAAGAAACCCTCAAAAAAGTAGAAAATTAAAAACTCACACTGAAGGACCCCGAATATGGCGAGAAAACATGAAAAAGGTAGAAAATGAGAATAAACACAATGTATTACCCAGAATTACAAAAACATGAAAAACATCGAAAATGAGAAAATCACACTTGTAGGACCCAGAAATATGAAAAAACTTGAAAAACGTGGAAAATGAGAAAATCACACTGCAGAAACCAGAATATGCTGAACAACCATGAAAAACCTGAAAATTAAAAATTCACACTGTTGGACACAGAATATGGTGAGAAACCATGAAAAGACTGGACAATTAAAAATTCACACTTTATTACCGAGATATGGAGAGAAATACTGAAAACCGTGGAAAAAAATTCACACTGAAGGACCTGGAATACGACAGGACCTGGAATACGGCAAGAGACCCTGAAATACATGGAAATGAGAAAATCACACAGTAGGACCCAGAATATGACGAAAAAACCTGAAAAAGGTAAAATATTAAAATATCACACGGAAGGACCCGGAATATGGCGAAAAACCTGAAAAACGAGGAAGATAAAAAACTAACACTGAAGGACACAGAATATGGCGAGAAAACCTGAAAAGAGTAGAAAATTAAAAATTCACACTGAAAGACCCCGAATATGATGAGAAAACCTGAAAAAGGTGGAAAATGAGAATAATCACACTGTAGGACCCAGATTATGACCAGAAACCCTGAAAACGTGGAAAATTAAAAGTACATGCTGTAGGACCCAGAATATGGCGAGAAAACCTGAAAAGAGTAGAAAATTAAAAATTCACACTGAAAGACCCCGAATATGATGAGAAAAACTGAAAAAGGTGGAAAATGAGAATAATCACACTGTAGGACCCAGATTATGCCCAGAAACCCTGAAAACCTGGAAAATTAAAAATACATGCTGTATAACCCAGAATATGCCAAGAAACCCTGAAAAAGTTTGAAAATTACAAACTCACACTGTAGGACCCCAAATATGGTGAGAAACCCTCCAAAAGGTGGAAAATGAGAAAATCCCACTGCAGCACCCAGAATATGCCGAGAAAATGTGAAAAACGTGAAAATTAAAAATTCACACTAACGGACCCAGAATATGGCGAGAAACAATTAATAAAAAAGTACAAAATTAAAAACTCACAGTGAAGGAGCCCAAACATGGCGAGAAAACCTGAAAAAGGTGGAAAATGAGAAAATCACACTGTAGGACCCAGAATTACGAAAAAAATTGAAAAAATGTGGAAAATGAGAAAATCACATGCAGGGACCAGAATATTTCGAGAAACACTGAAAAACGTGAAAATTAAAAATTCACACTGTTGGACACAGAATATGGCGAGAAACCATGAAAAAAGTGGATAATTAAAATTCACACTGCAGGACACAGAATATGCCAAGAAACCCTGAAAACGTGGAAAATTAAAAATTAACACTGAAGGACCTGGAATATGGCAAGAAAACCTGAAAAACGTGGAAATGAGAAAAATCACAGTGTAGGACCCAGAATATGAAGAAAAAAGCTGTAAAACGTGAAAAATTAAAAATTCACACTGAAGAACCCAGAATATTGCGAGAAAATCTGAAAAACGTGGAAAATGAAAAATACACACTGTAGGACCCAGAACATGGCAAGAAACCCTGAAAGAGTAGAAAATTAAAAACTCACACTGAAGGACCCCAAATATGGCAAGAAACCCTGAAAAAAGTAGAAAATTACAAACTGACACTGAAGAACCCCAATTATGGCGAGAAAACCTGAAAAAGGTGGAAAATGAGAAAATGACACTGTAGGACCCAGAATTACGAAAAAACTTGAAAATATCGAAAATGAGAAAATCACACTGTAGGACCCAGAATATGCCAAGAAACCCTGAAAACGTGAAAAATTAAAAATACAACGTTTAGGACCCAGAATACGGCGAGAAACCCTGAAAAAAGTAGAAAATTACAAACTCACACTGAAGGACCCGAAAAATGGTCTGAAAGGTTGAAAAAGGTGGAAAATGAGAAAATCACACTGTAGGACCCAGAATTACGAAAAAAATTGAAAAACGTGGAAAATGAGAAAATCATACTGCAAGACCCAGAATATGCCGAGAAACCCTGAAAATCATGAAAATTAAAAATTCACACTGTCAGACACATAATATGGCGAGAAACCATGAAAGAAGTGGAAAATTAAAAATTCACACTGTATTACCCAGAATATGGCGAGACATACTGAAAAACGTGGAAAATTAAAAATTCACACTGAAGGACCCGGGATATGGCCAGGAAACCTGAAAAACGAGGAAAATTCAAAACTCACATGGTAGGAACCAGAATAAGGCAAGAAAACCTGAAAAACGTGGAAATGAGAAAATCAAACTGTAGGACCCAGAATATGACAAAAATAAAAAACCTGAAAAAATTACAAAATTAAAAATTCACACTGAAAGACCCCGAATATGGTGAGAAAACCTGAAAAGGTGGAAAATGAGAATAATCACACTGTAGGACACAGAATGGCAAAAAAAAAAAAAAAAAAAAAAAACTTGAAAAATGTCGAAAACGAGAAAATCACACTGTAGGACCCAGAATATGACGAAAAAACCTGGAAAACGTGGAAAATTAAAAATGCACGCTGTAGGACCCAAAATATGCCGAGAAAGCCTGAAAAACGTGAAAATTAAAAATTCACACTGAAGGACCTGGAATACAGTAAGATAACCTGAAAAACGTGGAAATGAGAAAATCACAATTTAGGACCCAGAATATGACGAAAAAAACTGAAACACGTGGAAAATGAAAAATACACGCTGTAGGACACAGAATATGTCGAGAAACCCTGAAAAATTAGAAAATTAAAAACTCACACTGAAGGACCCCAAATATGGCGAGAGAACCTGAAAAAACTAGAAAATTAAAAATTCACACTGAAGGACTTGGAAGATGGCAATAAAACCTGAAAAACGAGGAAAATTAAAAAATCACACTGAAGGACCCCAAATATAGTGAGAAAATCTGAAAAAGCTGGAAAATGAGAATAATCACACTGTAGGACCCAGAATTGTGAAAAAACTTGAAAAACGTCGAAAATGAGAAAATCACACTGTAGGACACAGAATATGGCAAGAAACCCTGAGAAATGTGTAAAATTAAAAATACACTCTGTAGCACCCAGAATATGGCAAAAAACCCTCAAAAAAGTAGAAAATTAAAAACTCACACTGAAGGACCCCGAATATGGCGAGAAAAACAGAAAAAGGTGGAAAGTGAAAATAATCACACTGTATTACCCAGAATTACGAAAAAACATGAAAAAAATCGAAAATGAGAAAATCACACTGTAGGACCCAGAATATGGGGAGAAATCCTGAGAAACGTGGAAAATAAAAAATACACTCTGTAGCACCCAGAATATGGCAAGAAACCCTCAAAAAAGTAGAAAATTAAAAACTCACACTGAAGGACCCCGAATATGGCGAGAAAACATGAAAAAGGTAGAAAATGAGAATAAACACAATGTATTACCCAGAATTACAAAAACATGAAAAACATCGAAAATGAGAAAATCACACTTGTAGGACCCAGAAATATGAAAAAACTTGAAAAACGTGGAAAATGAGAAAATCACACTGCAGAAACCAGAATATGCTGAACAACCATGAAAAACCTGAAAATTAAAAATTCACACTGTTGGACACAGAATATGGTGAGAAACCATGAAAAGACTGGACA